>NC_137105.1:9628420-9740920 GCF_949357685.1 Gobio gobio | reverse complement strand
GTGATCCATTCAGCTCAATCAAATCAAAGGCTATTCAAGTAAAATACCTGAGCAATGAAACTCGTCCTTGACTTTATATATATATATATCCCTCTCATTATCAGCCGTTTTCTTTTCAGCTTTCCATTCTGAAACATGCAAATGATACCTGAGGGATGGAAGCACTGATGAGATCTTGTCTTGCTCCTTGTTTTCAGATGCCCTGTCCTTCCTGGCTTTTGGCTGCAGCAGTCTTGTGTTTTCACAGCCCATATGTAGATGGCCGCTGCTTGGATTTGATAGACTGCATGGGCTTTAAATCTAATGAGCAAAAATTGGTAAGATGCGTCATTTAAAGACATTAATAACATGACTTTAAAGATAGACACTCACTGTTTGGGCAGTTTTTGAAACTTATGCTCACCAAGGCTGCTTTGATTGAAAATACAGTAAAACTGTAACATTGTGAAATAACTGTTTTTATTTGAATATATTTTAGAATGGAATTTATTCCTGTGATGTAAAATTTTCAGCATCATTACTCGAGTCTTCAGGGTCACATGATCCTTCAGAAATCATTCTGATTTGCTGCTTAAGAAACATTTCTGATTATTTTCAGTGTTGAAATCAGTACATTTTTAAAGGAATTTTTGATGAATACAAGTTGTTTTCTTTTGATGAATAGAAAGATTTTTTGTTCACAGTGGTGAACCGGCGGCAGGGTCAAGGCTCATTGATGCACGTGGGAAGCGAAGGCTGACCCGTGTGATGAATAGAAAGACTTTTTCAGCAAAGATGCATTAAATTGATCACAGTGACAGCGAAGACATTTCAAAATTTTATATTAAAATACACAATTAGTATGTTTTGTATTCATTTTCAGCCATATAAAGCGTCAAAAGTGGTAAAAATTTACATCTGATATGGGTTTCAGAATTAGGCGTGGCAAAATGGCTCGATAGCGCCACCTACAAAATTTAAATTAGGCGCCGTTTACACTACATTTCATGTATGAGTATGAAATTCGGTACACACATTTAACAGCCCAATACCTACAAAAAAAATCTGAAAACCCAACAGGAAGTGAGATATTTAGAATTTTAGACGTTGTACTTTAAAGGGGTGGTTCCGTGGTTTTTTTCTAGGGTTGGTTGTGTTTATGGGTATAACATGTCTTAATACTTCTTTTTTTACTAGTTTATTTTTCTTATATTTTACCTTTATTCCACACCACTGTCTCCCCTGTCCTTTGAACGGCTCGTTTGCTTCCTGCTTCTATGAAGCCCATCATTCCGAAAAACGCAATGGTCTTAGATTGGTCAGATGGCCAAATGTAGTTTGTAGTTCTGCAACAGCTCTCTCGCTTTCGTAATGACTGTGGCGTGGCCTCGCCCACTTTGTTGCGTGTTCGCGGGGGCAGTGTTTATGTTAATAACAAGGGTTTATGATGTCACCAACCCGGGAAGAAGCTTGTTGTAGTCCAAACCGGCCGTTTTTGTAGGCAATAAAGTGCCATAACTTTAAAAGACAAAATCTCTGTTTGCATTGAACTTTCAGCGCTGTAACTTTGCAGATACTGTTTATGCTCAAGCAGCAACATTACACACTAACTATAGTTAAAAAAGTGAAATCGCATGCAACCACCCCTTTAACGAACTCCTCCTAGAGATTTAATCTGATCAAAATCTAATCTAAAGGCCTTAGCGATGTTTATTTGCGAAAATCTTGACAAACTTCACATGTTTGATAAGAGTCCTGACCAGAAAGGCCTGGTTTTACATTGTGATTAACTCGTCATTGAGATTTAACCAGAACAACATCATATTTGGTCAGTCTAACCTTAAGGCCTTGGTGATGTTAAATTGTGAAGATCTTGAGTTTTCCCTGAAGGGCTTGTCCATGGCGGCCTGACAAAGTCAGGCATACAATGTCCGACCTGCCCCAAACATCACGTTTGATAAGAGTCCTGGCCTGAAGACATCTACATATGAGTTTCAGAATTAGGCATGGCAAAATGGCTCGTTTGAATGATTACATTTTTTATATTTATTTATTTTTTCAATTTTTCAGTCATTTTCTTGTGTCAATTTCACAAAACAAAGAATAAATTATCATAAAATAAATTATATTATATGCATATTTGCATAAAGAAAACCATGAACTTTAGGGTAATGAGACATACTTTATTTTTTTATATTCTAATATTTTCTTTCCAAAATATTCTTAACTAGTTTTATGACATTCACCCAATTATATGAGTTCATACAAGATGATTTTAAATAAACTATTTGAATGCACATAAACTATAATCTGTTAAACTTTGTACTATAAATGCTAACAAAAGCGTTTCCATCTCCACTACTCTGTCCTGACTGTGCAGCAGTGTATCAGGCAGTGCAGATCTGCGCAAGAATCCTCCAATTACGGAAAAGTGTCTTCATCTGAACAGCTGAACCGTGAAGAAGAGGTCGAGGAAGAGAATTTCAGTTTGGGCTTGCTCTTATCTGCTCTGTCTCCTGACTCTATCGAGCTTCAAGGTCCCACTGGAGAAATCCCCCACAATGACGAGAGGAGGTCTTACTCCATGGAGCACTTCCGCTGGGGCAAACCCATGGGCCGCAAGCGTCGACCCATCAAAGTCTTTACTAGCGGCCCTCTGGAGGAGGAGCTGGTGGAACCAGAGGAGTTGGCGGAAAGCGTCCGGGTGGAGCGAGGGCAGGGTGGCACGCTCCATGTTCAAAACAGGAACAATGTAAAGAACAACGGGAAGTATCGCATGACCCATTTCCGCTGGAACGCACCACCTGACAAACGATATGGAGGATCCATGAGGGCCTTTGCAGATCAATCCAACAAGCCACTGCTCACACTCATAAGAAACATCATTGTTAAAGACGGACAGCCGTTCAGAGATTAAGGGAGGAGAGAAGAACGGACAGAATATTTGGCGTCAAAACATTTAAATGTGTCCCTTAACCTACCTTGATTAAATAAATAAAAAAGCTTCCTCTGAACCAAAATTACAGGGCATGAAAGGTTAGCGTCCTGTGGAAAAAATAAAGAAAAACTGACTAGCCGAATCACTTAGTTATTTAAGTCAGGGTATTTCACATGAATATGAAAGCTCATTACTTGACATTTACAGGTCATTTAGACAGCACTGTACTGATCATCTCTGAGATTTAAAAAGAAAGGATATTCAGAAATGCTAGTTATCTGTCTGACTTAGTTTTACTGTAATATACTGTACATTAACAACATTAAAATTAATTTGCAATGTTGCCAGCTGTGAATGTTTCTTTGGTTAATATCCTTGGAGCTCCAGTTTATTTGTGTTTCACATAGCTTCAGCGTTCATTAGTGCTCATATCTGGAAATTATATATATATATATATATATATATATATATATATATATATATATATATATATATATATATATATATATATATATATATATATATATATATATATATAGATATATCAATTCTGAAGATGAGCGAATGTCTGGTAGGTTTGGAACGATATGAGGGTGAGTAATTAATGACAGAATTTTAATTTTTGAGAGAACTAACCCTTTAAAGTTTGCAAAGAAGTATTTCCTGCTAAAGCAAGGTGGTATTTGACAGGTAAGCATAGACTGGTGAGAGTGCCCAGTGCATTGTGGGTGTTGAAATTTTCCTACAGTTGTGGTCAGAATTATTGGCCCCCTTAGTATATATGAACAAAGATGACAGTAAAAGATCAAAAGGATTAACAATGCAGATTTATTTTTACAAAGACAGTTCACATAATCTAACCTTTCATTGAAGTAAAAGAATTGAAAATGTGGGGAAAATCTTTTTATGAAATAAATGTTTTCTACAAAAGACGGACATAATTATTAGCACCTTTTTATTCAATACTTTTTCAACCTCCTTTTGCCAAGAGGACAGCTCTGAGTCGTCTCCTGTAATGCCTATAACCTTATGCTTCAATAATCTTACAGCCACTTTCTATTGTGAAGCTGCACATCAGAACTATATATTATTGGGTTTTACTAATTGTGATGGATGAATTTGGCCTTTGTGTAGGTTTCCTCATATTTATCTTCCTGTGGAACAAGAAGTCATAGCTGAACAATTTCATGTTCCTAGTCACCCAGGTGTGCTAAAAAAAATATATTTTTTTCATTAATAGGAATATACTTCAGAGATATTTTACTCATAAAAAATTCTAGTGGTGCCAATAATTGTGTCCAACATTATTTCATAATGTGATTTCAATGAGAGGTTCGATTTTTGCGAATTTTTGGAATAAAAGATCAAAAGGATAAACAATGCAGATTTATTTTTACACCCATCTTTGATTATATTTACCAAGGGGGCTAATAATTCTGACTTCAGCTGTACCTATTTGGCAAAAGGGAAGACAACAGCCTTTTTTCTTTTGTTTTCTCTAGTCAGGTAAGTTTCCAAAGTTGCAGCACCCCTAACTTCAGATGTTAAAAACAGCCTAAAATAACTATATATCAGTCAGTTTGAAATAACTTTTTGAGTTTATTTTGAGTTTCATGGAAAACATTTCAAATGTGCACACTGCATTCTATCGAAAATGTTTTATTGTCTATTTGCAGTTTAACCACAAACAAATCATTGGCAAAACTTTCATTCATTAGAAAAAGAAACAGACATTGTGACTGATATTTCATCAATGATACACTCTCCAATCCAAGACTCCAGTTACACCAGAAATGACACTTAAATTGCAGAGACATTATAATAAATGACTAAATTTGACATGTCACAGCCCAGAAATTAACATTCTCACAGACAGAAATGTATGTGAGATGTATTTACAGAACTACTGAGCGTTTACAGTGATATAATTGGGGCAAGAGCTACACTTCAGACTCGTTTCAAGGGAATACTCATATAGCAAATACATACTCATACACTAAGTGGTCTACTTCTGGGGTAAAAACACTACTGACTACAGGAATCATAGCTTTTACTTTTTATCTACTGCTCTGTCTTTGTAATATAAGTGAATAATGAATTAATGGCAAAAATGATTTAATCGGTTTTGATACTTGGCCTCATGTTATCTGCTCTTAAAAACATAAAAAGTAACACTTACACTTGATGACGTAAATAACAGCATGCTGAGAGAATCCTCTAGAAAAAGCACAGCACTTCAGTTTATGGCACTATAAAAATCCACAGCCATACAAAAAAATAGTCCTTACACATAATGGGACTAAAATATGCAGACAGCACATAAATGTCTGCTAGCTGAACATGAACAATTCGAAAGACAAAGAGGAAAATGGAAGCTTCCACACCTACAGGTTTAAAGTTTTTCATCAAATGATAAAAATATAGAATTTATTATACAGCCTCTAAAATACTTGCTTGTTATTGGTGATAAAATCCTGTTGTTCTAAACTGTGAATCTGACCACAGCATGTTTTTCGTATCATTCCATGTGCTCGCTTTTTGACCAACACTAGTTTAGCTCAATGCCAACTGTTACCAAACAAATTTTTGATAGGTGGCTAGAAGAAAGAAAAACATTTCTTGGAAGAACTGGTAAGAAACACAGAGCTGGATGAGAGAGAACTTAAAATAGAGGAAGACTTGTTACATTGTAGACAAACATGTTAGCTAACTAGTCCATAAAAACACATCTTGGATTTCAGATTAAAAATAATATATTAATATCCTAATATTGTTGCATTGTCTTGTTGCTAGTCTGTTTTCTATGTTATAAAGGACTTTTTTCCCTTAGCACATCTACAAGCTAATACTCAAAATGAATATTTCATATCATATATGTATTTATTTGGTAATTAGCAGCAAGTAATAAGCAGGATAATATACAGTCAGACAGTCACAATAGCTAAATAAACCCCGGCTGTATATTATCCTTAAAATACTCAGATCAGCACTGAAACACCGAAATAACGGTCATGTCTCACCATGATCTGGCGTATTTGCAAAGCTTTATGTGATTCAAAAGACACAAAGCTTGACCAGGAGTTTGATGTATGGCAATGCTGCCGCTCCTGTTTTTCCTTCATTTGCCTCTGAGCCCTGGAGCTAACAGTCAATCGCAAAAACAGATCTATGAGTCTTGCAAACTCTTAAAATGAAGGTGTCACATACTGACTTCATACTGAGGAAATACACTCTCTCATTCAGACAATGACCTAACCAGGACTAAACCAGAACATTCGAAAACTAATAAACAGCTATTTACATATATTCATAGATCTTCTACGCAACTTTATATACACAGTAAAAATTATGCTTATGTTTACAAAAGAAAAATAATTTGAAAAAATTCTCCGACGCCACAAGACTGTGCAGAAGCACTCCAAAATAAGCACAACACAGCAGGTTTCAGATGCTAAGCAAATGAGTCCGGTTAGATAAATAGAAAAAAGTGTTAATTAAATAGTTCCTTGAGCACCGGAGCTCAACACCACTTAGTAACAACTGTGTTTAACACACAAGACGTCACCTCCAGTGATCAGAAGTCCAGATATCTACACAGACTGCAGAACACTGTGTGATAAACATAAGCTACCAATCTTTAAAGAAAACAATAAAAAGTTAATTCACTACATTTTCAATCTACTAGGAAACAAAATTAGCACCAACAAGTAAAAATCATTTGAGAGATGTTTTGTGCAATGAATGAGCTTCACCGATACTAATAGCATTTCAACTCTTGGAACATAAAACATTTTTTTTTTTTTTTTTGTCACCATTTATCATGAGATGACATTTCCCCTTTTTTCTATGAAACTCTACTTTAAAAGGCATGTGAACAACATGTGGTCACAATTTATTCTACAATAATAATAAAAAAATGTATAAGAAAACAAAGCCTATGATTTTTTTTGCATCATGACATTTTTATTACAATTAAAAAATATTTCCCTCAAAGTCACAATATTCTAATAATGAGTTTTTTTGTAATTGAAATCAGCACTGCAATATGCATAATCAAAGACAGTATAAGAATTATGTGCTTAATTGTCATAAAAATAATGTCATAATGCAAAATAAATCTTAAAGGTCCTAAAATAAATTTTCTTTATTTGAAATATAATTTATTATTTCTTAGGGGTGAAATATAACCTGGAGATGTTCTTAGGTTTTGAGCCGCAGTTGAATTGGAATTTTGCTGCAATACTTGCCCAAATACATATCTATGTGAGCTGATTTTATTATGGAGGAGCAGAATAATCAAGAATAAGCGGGACATATTTGTACATAGGGAAAACTCAGTGTAACTGAACCCAAATGTTAAAAATTCTTCCAACAGTTACTGTCTACAGAAAGAGCATAGGTGGGGGAATACAGCAATGAGGTTTAAGATGGAGGAGGGGGTGACTTCGTAGTTTTCCTGCATTAAAAACTTCAAAATATAATTTAATAGTTAAAACCCTCCAGCTCTCTGCACCTCTGGCTGCTACTGAAGGTTCCTGAATCCTGAGTTGAGCTGCACTAGTAAACGCACAAGTCCGGGAACTTCATCTCATAAACGGGGACAGAGCGACTCTGGGTTTGGCCGTAACTTGATGTGATGGTTCCAGATGGACTGGGAGGAGGCCTGTAAGCAAGAAAGAGTGAAAAGATAAGACGATTTATCACGGCAAACATCTTTACCAGAGGCGGCTGATGTTTGAAATGAGCCGTGCTGCAGCCTACCTGATTGTGATTTCAAAGATTTGATTAAGTTTACTCTGCAGCATTGAAGCCTGGGAGGAAACAGAAGAAAAAGTATTAGTCCTAAATTACAATATTGAGCTGATCAGTGTGAGAGAAGACAACAGTGGAATACATTTTCATGAAATAAAGGGAAAAGCACTACGAGTTAACTCACTCTGGCACCACAGTGGGCAGCTATTTCCTCGAAGGGGGCCTTCTGGAACTTCTCAACCACCTGT
Source organism: Gobio gobio (assembly GCF_949357685.1). Taxonomy (NCBI): domain Eukaryota; kingdom Metazoa; phylum Chordata; class Actinopteri; order Cypriniformes; family Gobionidae; genus Gobio; species Gobio gobio. The sequence goes on along the minus strand of NC_137105.1, from coordinate 9,733,003 downwards.
CTCCTGCGTTCCTTCTCCTGTTCCTCCACGCCTACGCTGTCCACTGGAGAATACACACAAACACACTTAACAAAGTTAACAAAGCAATAATGATACAAACGATTACATCATGCAAGTTCTGGAAATGTCTGCAGAGACAATTTAGAGAAAGTTCAATTCTCATTAAAACAACCCACCGATGGCGTTTTTCAGTGTTTCAAACGTGATTTCTTCAGCTGGTGTTCTCTGTAGGAAAAGAAAACGTACATCAGAATTATACTGTCCCTGGAAGTCAGCCATATCTGATAAAACCTTCTATTTGAGTTATTTAATTTTAAAATGAAATATGCATTAGAATGATAAATATTTAATAAAAATATATATTAGTATATACACTGTCCGGCCAAAAAAAGGTTGCGGTTTGGATTTAGATTGGCAAATGCTTAAGCGTCTATGATTGGATCATTATTGCAGTGATTATTATGTTTCTAGCATGTTATATGTTTGGTTTGGTTCTTCTAACCCTAATTGATGGAGCGTGTAGCTTTTCATTTCTTAAACAACCATGTAGGAAGACACATCATGGTCATATTCCAGGATGACAAGATTCATCAGGCTCACATTGTGAAAGAATGGTTGGGAGGGAGCATGAAGAATCATTTTCACACATGAATTGGCAGACCTTAAATTCATTGAAAGTCGTTGGGATGTGCTGGAGAAGACATTTTACAGATTGACTCTTGTAAATACAAGATCTTGACCAACAATTGATGCACACCCTTGATGGAAATAAATGTTGTGATGTTATTTCCATCAAGAGGTGTATCAACGTTTGGTCAAGATCTGTTAGAAACACAATAATCACTGCAATAATGATTCAATCATCAACTCTTAAGCATTTGAAATTATTTTTCAAACAGAGACAGGTTTTTTTGGACAGGTAGTGTATATTTATATATGTAATATTTGTATATTTAGATTATTGTATTTAATTGTGATAAATTCAGGAACAAGGTACAAATATATAAAATGTATATATATATGTTGGAACAGAAAGGGGCCATCCCCAAACTGTTCCCACAAAGTTGAGAGCATGAAATTGTCCAAAATGTCTTGGTATGCTGAAGCATTAAGAGTTCCTTTCACTGGAACTAAGGAGCCAAGCCCAACACAATAGAAAAAACAATAGAAATCTTTTGTATGTCTTCTTAAATGTAACTAGGTAAACACGTGTTGGCTTGATTTGCTATATCTGTAAATGCCAAATTTCTAAAAATGTCCTCACAATAAAAAAAAAGTCACCAGTAAAAGAATTAATAAATTCATAAATGTGCCTGAAATGTCCTCATTAAAATTTAAACGAGCCAAATGTATCTGTAAGGGTTGAATGCTTTCATTTACCTCTTCTTTCTCTGGACTGTTTCTGGACTCTACCTCCACCTGGAGAGATATTGTTTCTCCAACACTCTTTCTCTTTGCAAGCCGGTCCTCATCTAAGGGAAGATGGTGGAATTAATCAACTGTTTACTCAATCAATATCTGTCATTCGGCTAATAAGCAGAAACAACTTTAGACTAGGGCTAATCAGTTAATCTACAATGCAAATGCCTTGTTTGCTTTGGTTATAGCCTGAGTAGCTGCTTATCTACTAGGGGTGTAACGATAACCTCATGTCACGATTCGATACATATCAGGATACTGAACTCACCATACAGTATTATTGCGATACTCCAAGACATATGGTAAAAAGGTTAACAAAAACTGTTCTGTTGATTAAAATGCTAAATTTGGTATTACTTTGGGGATGGAAATGAATAGGCTTGGACTTGGTGCTGGTAACCCTCTGTATGTTGTTGTTAGGATGACAAAAAGGTTTAAAAGTTACATTTTAGTCTGGTTTGCCTCAGTGGTCTAACAGCGCTCGTCAATGTCAAAATGATTGCCAATCAAATCAAAGTAGGCGGGGTTTACATTCTCTTTTGTCTTCACACACAGACGAGTGCATCAATCTATTGGTGAAATCACAAAACAAATTGCACACAAACGTGTCCCTCATTGATGAACATCTTTGAAGAAAAAAAACACTATATGAGAGCGGATTAGAACCCGGAACCTTTGGCACGGTTTACAAACATTTTACCACCAGATCACTAGGGAATTCGAATGTCATCAGCAGATCTATGTATTTATTCACTAATGCGAAGAATCTCGGGACTAATAATATATTTGACGCAAATTGATGCAAATATTGTTTGCAAATAGTCCCAAAAGGATTATAACTAGAATTAAACCTAGAATTTCGTTCACTGTTCTGTTTCTTTATGCTTTATAAAAATTAAAAAAATTGCAGTGCATGTAGAGTGTGCCATGTGATATGTTTCTGAGTGAAAAAGAATATTCAGCGGGAAACAATGAAGAGCAGGTTATTCATTGGGATTTGATTGGTGCACAATGCTAATTTGTGCACAATAAGACATTTATAAAAGTGGCACAAAAGGCTCCTTTATGCACCTGTAAACTGTGGGACATAAGATGTAGCTAGTCGTTCAGTGTTGTAGCCACTTCCTCCAAGAACCTCAGTGATCTTGGCCTGTTGGAACAACACCTCTCCTTCCAGCTTCTCCAGTGTCTTCGGAATCCTGGGAAATCAGCGGAGGACAAGGAAATCATAACTTATACATTTATAATTATAAATAATGAAATACATTTCTTTCTATTTATTTTACCAAAATACAATAATATTGTAAAAGATTTTTACAATTTAAAATAACTTCCTATTTAAATATTTTAAAAATTCATTCTAATATGCTGATTTGCTGTTCAAGAAACCTTTTTTTTTAATCAATGTTGAAAACAATTGTGCTGCTTAATATTAATTAGTGGAAACTGTAATACATACATTTATTTATTTAAAATAGAAATCTTTTATAAATGTCTTTACTGTCACCTTTGATTCATTAAATGCGTCCTCACTGAATAATATAGAACATAACATAAAACATTAAACAGTTTGTCTTACTTTGGGTTTTCAATGAAGACATCCTCAGGTAACAGGTAAGGAATTTCTTTTTGTCTCATTTCAATCACCTGCAAAAAGGTTGATATATTTTATTAATATAAAATTGTTATGCAATACATACAGCTGATAAAAACAAACTGTTTGTGACTTCAGAGCTGGCGGTTGTGCTCAGCATCTATATATGGCACTGACCTCATGAACGTGCTGGCAGAACGCTGGAACGGTGGTGAGCTGACTGATGAGATTGAGGTAAGCAGAGGACAGGGCATGAACAGCACAGCGGTTATACACCGGTAACTCCTCCTCAATGCTCAGAGCCAAGTCCTGGACATAAGTAACACAGGATGATAAGAAACACTAAAACCAAAGTCTTTATGAATTCCTTGTTAAATCATGTAGGTCATAACAAAACAAAAAACTACATTTTGAACATTCAAAAACTCACATAAAAAGACGATGATAATGTTGAATGTTGAATTTCTAATTTAAAAACTTCAGTTTGAGTCTCAAATAAATAAAAAAATGACCTAGCCTCGAAATAAAAAGCCATAAGATATGTCAGAGATATTTCTGTAAAAGAGCTGACAAAGATGAATAGTTTAGTTTTGTTTCTTGTGCATGTTTTGTTTTTATGTGTGGCTTGATGGACTCTCAAGTAAACTTTAGTAGGGTAATGGAGACCATTGCAAATATAGTTTATCTGTGTTCCCATTTGTGCCATCAGCACAAGAAAAGAACAAATACTGAATTTCCATTACTTTCCAAAAGATGAAAAAAAAGTATGGCAGCCAGAACAGTGAGAGATGACACATTTACAAGGTAACGCAAATTCACGCCCGTACAGTAGGGGAACAACAGGAACACACCTTACAGATGTGTAACAACTCAAAACGATTTCACCCTGAAATCTCAATAATTTGACACATATTTAAGATTGAAGAGGGGTAACGGATTTCAGTAATTTCTAATGCCAGATTTTGTGACCCTGCTGTATATCTATGAAATTTTCAGTGTGAACACACTACTCGCGCTATTAGTACAACAAAACGACATCAAATAGTGCACAAGTATGCAAATTGGGACACACAGAGAGTGGGGTAAAGGATTTTGGTAACCTATAATGCTGCCTAGTTGGATTGTTAAAATTAGACAAATACTTTAGACTGAGATTTGAGACTGTAAATTTTGAATGCATACATCTTCTAAATTGTCAGTAGGAGCTAACATATTCATAGCACAAAATTTGGTAGCTTTAGGAGTGTAAACACACCTGTAGAGCCAGCGCCACACGGATAAGGTCCACCACCACCTCTTCATTGGCCAGCTCCATGCTGATGAGGGCCAGGAGTGAGTAAAGCTTCTCAAAGTGAGGCTGCACGCTGCTCTCTTCCTTACTGCACAAGTAGATGTGTCTGTACAGATGCTGTGCATGCTAAAAACAAAGATATCAAAACACAGTCACACAACATCAGCCCTTCGGACATTCTCTGATGCAGACCCAAGAGAAGCACTGACTAAAGATCATAATGACAACAGGAAGGTGAGTGATGGATAGAGGGATGCTGTACCTTCTTCATGAAGAGGTTGTCTTGACGTGAGCACTTGTCCACTTTGAGTTTAAGCACAGAGATATCAGAGATGATACTGCATGGGGACAAAGTGACACATTGAAAACCAGAGAAAAACTAGTAAAGACACAGTAAAACAAAAAATTCAGATACTGTTGATGAAAGTTTGTCAAATCACCTGAATGAAAAACCAGTTAATGCATTTAACTGTTATGTGACTTTTTTTTTTTTATTGAAACGGATTATTCAGTGGGAAGGGGCTTGATTTTATCCAATAGGTTGTCAATGGACAGGGAAAAGTGCAAGTTATTATTGTTTAATTTACCCTTTGTTACACACATTTTATTTTATGAATTACAATTATATGCACTGATGAACTGTGCTCTGTGCACAATAAATAGGACATTTATTATATACAAAAAGGGTCAAATTAGATTTCATGCTCTCTTAAAGTGTAAGCAGATTGAAGATGACCACTAGAGTCCCCTGATTCTTCAGAATTACTACCATTCAAAAGATTGGGGTCAGTAAGATTTTTTTTATTTTTATAAATTACTTTTATTCAGCAAGGATGCATTAAAGTGATCAAAAGTGATGGTAAAGATATTTATAATGTAGTAATAGATTTATTTTTCTATGCTGTTATTTTAAACTTTCTATTTATCAAAGAATACTGATTAAAATAAATATTGTAATATGTATACACAATATATAAGTAATATATATATATATATATATATATATATATATATATATATATATATATATATATATATATATATATATATATATATATATATATATATATATATATATATATATATATATATATATATACACACACAATATATAATGTATATTGTATATACTGTAATGATGCTGCAAATTCAGCTTCGCTATCACAGGAATAAATTGCATTTTAAAATTCAAAATGCATGAATTTTATTCAAATAGAAAACAGTTATTTAAACTGTAATAATAATAATAATAATAATTCACAGTATTACTGGTTTTACTGTATTTTTGATCAGATAAATGCAGCCTTGGTGAGCATAAGAGACTTCTTGTAAAAACATACAGTAGTGTGTAAACCATGATAAGAACACCTAGACTTAAATCTAATAAATACACTAACCTGATGGTGGAGAACTTGGGGAGGTTGTCATGGCGATCGATGAGGCTGACCAGAATTTCCAGCACCAGCAGCCGAATTTCTGCATCTTCTAGCAGAGCAAATGACAGCAATGGGTCCAGAAAGGAGTTGGGCAGAGCTGTCAACATGTTGGTCGTCTTAAAACCACATGTGACCTGAACAGTGGAAAAAAAATAAAGAGAGAAATGTTATCTTTACAGCATGAAATCTTTGCTTTGCTGTCATTGTCTTTCACGAGCCATCAAGCTGGTAGACTTTACCTCTCTCAAGGACTTCAACAGCATGACTTGGATCATTCGGTTGCCTTCAGCCCTGCAGTACAGACACAAGAAATTAAGTTCAACTCAGAAAATGTGGAAAGTAAAGACATTTAAGTTTTAAAAGAAAACAGTGATTCTGTTTGAGTTGGTTGTTTTTAGAGATTTGATTTGCAAAGACTTAAAAACAAAACCAAAAAACTATTACCACAAATTTACCGCAATGGTATGAAAAAAAAGTTATATATATATATGCATATACATGCTTTTATCTACCACAATAAGTTTAATTATATTAATTTGTGGGACTTTCTTAGTAAAAAAAAGTATGTAGTAGCTGCAGTGCTCACCCTGAGCCTGTAGAGGGTAGTGTGAGATGCATGCCTGGAATGGGGATCTTTCCCATGATGAAGAGCATCACTTCAGAGCGCTGATACGTGGGTAATGTGTTTGCAAATGAGCCTGATTTCAAAAGACACAGATCATTGTAATGAAAAATAAAGAAACTTAAAGACGACAGTAAAATGTCTGTCATATTATGTTCACAAACACACCGATAGTCCTGATGACGGCTTCCTGTAGCTGTCTCTCTTCGTGCTCCTTAATGATCTTGGTGCCGATGTTTGTGCAGTCGTAGGATCCTGTGAGTTCATAGTCCACACTGAGCCTCAGATGCCGGAGTAGTGTGTTGAACACCTCCAGCACTGTGGGGCCTAAAATAAGCAACACACACACATTAATAATATATGCAGCCACTTTTTTTAACATGAGCCATCTGCAGCTGTGCAGACTAATCATCAGTACAACTGGAAATTGGTGTCAAATTTTTGAACAAATTGCTGTTTTTAACCCACTCTTTTTAATAATCAAAACAATATGCAAAGTTATTATAAGTTTCAGGGCGGTAAGAACATAGTTTTCAAACAGCAAAAATATTAAATATAACTCCGTAGTGCTATCAAAAATTTCTAATTATTCTGTTTGGTGATGGTAGTGATGCAAAGGTATAATTTTTAATATAATAAAACATAAAATTATATTATATAGGCTACACATACATACATACATATACATATACACATATATATATATATATATATATATATATATATATATATATATATATATATATATATATATATATATATATATATATATATATATATATATATATATATATATATATATATATATATATATATAAAAGTATTTTTGTACCTGCATCAGCAAATGATTTGCAGAAATGTTAAGCAAATGAGTAAGTCTGCTTGTTACTTGTTTATTTACCTACTTGTTTATTTACTCGTTTATTTAATAATTTACTTAATTGTATTATCACGGGACATTACATGCACAAAATGAGAATCCTGAAGCATAAATATTAAAATATTTTGGCATAAATATTAACCAATATATATTGGTTAATATTTATGCACCCCCCCCCCCCGCGCATACACATATACACACAATTATAAATCATAATTTTACTTAACCTTAAAGTGTAATTTCCACTACAATTAATATAATAGAATTAATATCATATCTACTGAAAATAAATTATACATAAATGTTCACCTTTTTTCTTGTATGTATTATTTTTTATTAACTTTATTAAAGTTTAAATTACTGTCTCATATATATAAATACCTGAGTGATTAAGCAAATTAATCAAATGGTTTTTTTTTTACCAGATCATTTAAATCTCCAAAATGACATGATTCACAAAAATAAATCGGATGAAATGAATCAGTGTTACTGTAGAGCTGCAGGTGGCGCCGCCCCCGTAGGTCAGCAGCAGTGCTGCCAGAAGAAGTGTGAGAGGGCTTTCGCACGGGACATTATGTGTGAGCGCTTACTTGACGACAGAGAGGAGAGTCGGGCTATAAAATTTATATTATTGGCTGAAATCTAGATTGGGTCAGATGCAATGTCACACTTCTGTTCTCCCAGAAGAGCAGCTTAACGTCTGGGGGAAAGTGACCCAGATACTGAGCATAGGCATGAAATATGTGATATGTGTTATAGCTTGTACATAAAGATTTTATAAGACACCATTCTGTTCCTGTGCAATGAGCTTTATACTGGCTACACTACTTAATGTTTAGTATAATTATGATCGTGATTCACATTAACTGGCGTTGTAAATCCAAACCCACCAACAGAGCCACTGGAAGCAATGGCAGCCGCCTCCAGAAGGACCTCCACTATCCCAGCACGCACTGTTGCTGAGCTCTTACTGTTGGCATCTAAATGCCCCAAGAGCTGCTGGATGACAAGATGAGAATGCTGAGACTGGAGGGATGGAAAGAGACAGAGAAGAGAGATTTAAATGACCAAGTTAAAAATCTATATTAAACATGTATAAATGTAATGTATAGAAGTATATATAATTTGAAAAGAATAATCTTTGCATCACTAATAATCATTACTATCATAATCATAATAATCATAACAAAACTGCAAAAATAACATTAATATAAAGTAAAACTATATAAAACTAGTCACATTGAGTGTGTGATGCCAATTTTTGTTATTTCTTGATTCTCTTATCTCTTATTCCCAAGATTAAAATTTATTATTTTTACTTAACCTTAAAAGTGTAATTTCTGTTCCACTACAATTAATAATATAATATAATATAATATAATGTACATAAATGTTCACCTTTTTTCTTATATGTATTGTTTGTTATTATTAAAGTTTAGATTCTTGTCTCATTTAAAAACAGGACTGAACTCACCTGAATGGAGTACATGATGATCTTAAAGCAGCGCACTGCAAATGTTTTGCCTTCCCACAGACAGTGATTATCAAGATGCCTGCGGTGAGAGAACCGAGAGAGCTTGAGCTAGAGAAATGAAGCCAAGAGCGACTGAAAAATGAGATTCACTCCACCCGCAGTGAGATTAATTATGAATTTATAAATACTCCAGAACTGAGATGAGCTTTAAATATTCTTGAGTTACTATTAATCAATATGCCAACAATAAGAGACTAGGATTATAAAGCAAATGTACTAAATCTTGGCAGAAAAAAGTACTAATGGCAGAAAATGACAGTTCTGCAGTAGCACTCTATAGAGTGGTGCAGGTATGACATCACTTTGTAGGCCAAAGCGCTGAAGGAAGTTTGCATTTTAGCACTTCCGGTTCCATCGTCCCAAAGTCAATCGTTTTTTTGAATGGGGTTTTGGTTAAATGGCTGAAATAAGGTTTGAGGTGAACACAAGCTCAAGACACGTTTTATTCTACGACACAAAATACATCAGTATCACCCCACTTTTTGAAGCTGTAATGTGTCTTGAAAAGGGCGGTTGCTAACAAGTGGCTAAATGTGACTAAAGAGGCTGTCTGGGAAATTAAACGTCATCACGCTGAACAGGTAAACTCAGTCCGCTTTTACAGCCTCACTAGGCTTATAATTGTGCTCTTATAAACGATTCTAACTCAAACATTCTGGGAAAATGTTTTGAGATAAAAATTGAAAGAGTTGTCGGAAGCTTAGTGATGGTGACGTTGAATTTGTGGGACTGTGGTGTAGTTCATTTTAGTGTTGTCAAAAGTTCCGCCTGCGATACCAAGTCGGTACTGAAATTTTAAAAATGTGACGCTTTGAGTGCTATTGAGCTGGAATCATAAACACCTCTGATTGGCCATTGTGCTCATCGGATGTGTCTGTGATTTGCTACAATGATCAATGCACGGGAGCGTTTGAAAACACACGGATGTGTTTGAAAGTGTTTTGAAAGCGGGAGCAGGAGCATCTGAATGCACAAGTAGGTGTCGACCAGCGGACCGGTAGGCTGATAAGAGGGCTGCATTCAAATGCTCCAGTGTGTATCTGTGCAAGCGCTCTGTGAAAAGCATAATTGATGTATATTTACAACATGTTTTGGTGCTGGTCATTGTAGCCAATCACAGACATATTTGATGAGCGTGTGAGCACAATGGCCAGTCAGAGGTGTTTATGATTCTGCTCAACAGCGCTCAAAGCGTCACATTTTTTAAATTTCAGTACCGACTAGGTATGGCGGTTGGTACTTTTGACAACACTAGTTCATTTACATCCTACATTTACATCCTTCAGTTCATCCTACATTTAGCTTTTTACTTCCGCCGACTGCATTCAGGCTTCAAAATTCATAAAAGTTGTGTTCATCTGTGATAATTATCTTGATGGACAAAACGTGCAAGTATCATAAACTTTTGTTGATCAGAGCTTGTTTTTTGTGATGATCCAAAAGCCTATGGGAAAATCCTATTGGGTTTTTATCAAGGGAACCAGTGCGATGCTAACTGCCGGTTGGCCTCCAAAGTGACGTCAAACCTGCACCACTATATGGAAGCCATGTAATAAAACAATAAAAAGGTAACTTCGAGTTTATCTATCACAATTTTGACTTTCTCACAATCTCACAATTAAATAAAAATTAAAAGTTAAAATCGATACTCTGTCTTTTCCCCTCAGAATTGCGGGTTTATATTCCCTAATTCTGACCTGTTCCCCCTTAGAATTGTGATATCAACTCGCAATTGCAAAAAAAAGTCATAATTGTGAGATAGGCCAAAAAGTGTTCTGTTTAAAGGTTACCTATATATAAAACGTTAGAGGTTTAATCATTTCATGCTGTAACTGTAAAGATATTATGCCCCTTTGAACTACACATTACGTAGATCTATTGTTAACATTAAACCAATGCTTTAATAGCAGACTAATCACCGCGGGTTTCATCAGTCCAGTCTGTGGCTTGCAACCATAAAAGCCTGCGTTTAGCTTCACAGAGCGTCTTCAATGACTTCTGTAAATATGAAAACCATCTTTTTTGCATTCCGTTTCTGACATCCAAAGGCACAACAAGACATTTTTTCTCTTATTCTGTGGATTTTGCCCATTTTTCTCCACTTGTTACCACTGTTTTTCTGCCACCACAAATGCACACGCAGCTGCAAATGACATAACTGTGACGTCTGCTCACAAATGGTCTATACCAGCATAAATTTAAAAAGTGATATTCACATCCTTTTGTAACCTAATCTGACAGCCGTGATATGTGGCAGATCTCTTACATAAGCACAGGGGTGACTGCGTTCTTGATGTTGCCATAGGCAGCACGGCCCAACAGTTCCCGAAAGCAGCGCTCTGTCAGCTCGGCTGGGTTTTCTTTCTCCTTCTCACTGGCCTGCAGCGGGGAGAGAGAGCGACTGCAGAGGAAACAGAAAGAGAGGGAGGCTTTTAGTTTTCAGCTCTTCTCAAATGAGAATTCAAAAAGAGCTTGGGTTCTTGTTAGTCAAGGATTTTTGCATTAAAATCCTCATCATTTAGACATTTCTCTGACTGTTAAAATTAATTGTCTGGTTTTGATACTGTAATTTTAAGGCTTGCATAAAATGACCTGATTATTATTGGCTAATCTCCACTTGATCCAAACCTATTTAAGATTCATATGTTTTATTAACATACATAATTTGCTTCTGAAGTAGATCTCAAGTAAATTCCTGAAGTAAAATATTAAGTATGCTGTTTTTTTTCCAATTCAAAATATTAAGAAAATGTGTTTTCTTTTCTTAAGAATCCTAACAAATCTGAAATTAAAAATACAATATAATAATATAGCACACAATTGTAAATTGTAACATTAGAACTACATAAAATATTTTAGTTTAATATTTGATAGATGTTTAAATGTTGAAATTACTATTGAAATGTTTTAATAAAACCATTGCCAAGTAACATAAAAAGCAAGACAGTCCAGTAAAATATGCTACAGCACAGCAGCTTTAGAGTTATATCAAGTAGATGGAGTTATATACTGTACATGAGTTATATCAAGTAGATGGAGTTACATAATGTACATGAGTTATATCAAGTCGTTATACATATTTTTCTTCCCAAGAAAATGTATCTTAAGTATTTTCTGATGTGTATTTAAGAGAAAATGCTTTTTGTGTAATTTACCCTGAAAGTCTGACAATACGTCACATATAAAGGAATACTTCCTATGTGAGCTTCACTGTGTGTGACAGAACAGGAGCAGAGGGTCTCACAGGGTTCGTCTCATCATTAATTAATCACACCGTTCCTCTGCCCTCACACACCCTGCTGTCAGTCAGCCTGCTGCTCTGCTCACGGTAACTCTGTTATATAACCGTATGACGACTGTCTAAATCTGCAGAAGCCTTCTCACTTCTTGCCACACATCCAGAAGGATGCTGGACTGTTTAGTTTACAAGAAACAAACACACTGTGTTTTGGTCCACTGCTGTGGCTGCAGTAAACCAGCCTTGCTGTTCTGCCCATCTGAAATGTGCACATCTGACAGGATGAGTTAATTATCAGCTGCCCTTTACATCAAACGGAAATTAGCACATACCAAAACAGCAGAAAGGGGCAATTAAAGTCTCCTCCTGCGGTGTAATTATGGCTGCGTGGGGGCACATCAACAGTGACTGGTCTTTGTTGATTATAATAGCAACGATTCAGTTAGACGTCTCGCAACGCGCCACTCACATTTTGTGCGGTGTAGCTGTAGGTCAGTTATGGTTTCAAACGCCACAACTTTACGTATCAATAGAACATTTAAATGATGTGCGAAAATCAACTGTACCCCCTAACCCTAATTCAAGTTATAATAAATGCTGTTCTTTTGAATATCCTATTCATCAAAGAATCTTTAAGAAAGTATCATATTAAGCAACACAACTGTTTTCAACATTGGAAACTAAAGATGATCACACGATCACTGCAGTTATGCTGACATAATTACGAACTCAGGCCTAGCTTGTTCCTAGCTTCTTCTCCTTTTTTTCGTTTCTCTCCAACCAACCACTTGGCTCAGAGTCAGCAGGGACAATCCGGTCCCATAGGATTATATGTCAAATTTAACAGGTGGTCTTTTTAGATGCCTTGTAGGCATCTGACTGTAGGTGCAAAATGCAGCTTCTCACCCACACAAAATGGCAGTTTGCATGAAATGGTCCTAGAAATGGAAGGGGCTTAATGGCTGAACCTATCCGGAAAATAGGTGATTACTGTATAAGACATTTAAGATCTTTTTTTTTAATACAGATTTGATATGAACCCAGTGTGTCATTTGTGTTTTTCTAGTTTGTTTTGCAGGACGGAGTTTGGGTGAGTGACGTCATTATGAGGAGTTACACCTGTGTTGGAGCTGATGCCGGCAATTTAAGCAGTTCCCTTTAGTTGTGACGGCACTCCCCTCCTTATGCCGTTTTTGTTCCGTTTTCCGTTGTTTGTTTTGTTTAGTCTTTTCCTATTTTATTCTTTGTCTCCTTCTTTGTCACAGCTTGCGAGCCAACTGTGACAGATTATATTGGTGAATTTCCAATTGTATGATATTTAATTAGTAAATGTAAATAATGCGGCTCAATGGAGTATTAAGCTTTGAGAGCTGCCAAGTGTCCCATAAGGAAGACAAGTTTACGTCCCATAGGAGTCAATCATAAGCCAGCTGAAGCCCAACACTATCACCTCTCTGTGCCTTCACCAGGCTGCAGATTGAAGAGCAGCGAGGGAACAATCTTGTCCATGTGCTGAGGGTCCCAGATGTTCGCCTGCAACTCATCATTTACGGTCTTCCTCACTACTCCCTGCAGACCTTTAATGCCAGCCATTCGGATTCTGAGATGAGGAAGTACTCAGTTAGTTGGGACAAACGTGTGAATCCACCTTCATTTTCATAATAAGTAATTTTCTGTGGATGTGCAAGACTTCTGATTTACTAGAAGAATAACAAAGTGCAGTAAAAGGTGAAAATATTTGTGATAAAAAACAGTATGTTCATGAGTGTGATAATAAATTAAATGAATATGATAATAAATACCAATTTGCAATATAAAGCAGCATAACAGACTGTTTTGTATAGGTAAAATAACTGGAAGCACATGACCCCGGACATTCAACTTATTGATGGTAATGCTCTTATGTTAAAAATAAGGTGGATAGTATGTACAGTATACAGTGTATATTCTATTTAATGTTCTATCTATCTATCTAGATTGAATGCACAGAATCAAACATGTGCATGCGTGTTCGCTCACTTGGTGCGGATGTCAGGGTCCTCATAGCTGGAATGGCACATCTCGCTAAACCGTGACACGAAGAAATCATAACTGCGATGATACGAGGGAGTGTCCTCCTCGATGTTAGCAAACTTCACAAACTGGAAAACGAGAGCAATTCAATAAAAATTAATTAATTAATTACATAACTAGGCAAACCAAAGTCAAATCAGGTTAAAAACCCATTTCCTTGAAAAGACTGCAAATGCTGCTATACCCAGGGCAAGCTAGTGGGTGATTATGAGACAGTATATCAAAGATTAAATGTTAATGCGATATTCAGTCGACCTCCTCATCATTACTGGACAATAAATGTTTTTCTGACACCTACAACCAAGAATAATACATATCAGTAAATGTATTAAATGAATAACACTATTACATTATTTTAAGGTAAGGACAGGGTCATTAGTTAATGGACATTCAAATACTTAGATGTTGTTAAATGTTAATGTTATTAAACCATTTATCATATATTATATTCACATACAATTTTACAGATTCACATATTTGCATTTCATATTTGAATGTACACAGTATTACTGTATCAGGGCTCAAAATGGTCACATTTTGGGACCTTTTTTCCTGCTGGTGCGACTAAATTTTGTTAGAGGTCAACTGGTGCAACCACCACGCTGCCCAACTGATAAGAGCTGCAATTTCTGTTACATATGAGAAACATTGAGCGGCAAACGAAATGAAAGTGTAACTGAACCGCGCTACTAGTTTGAGCAGCGCAAGCTCATACACGGGCCGATCTCGATCACGCGACACTGTTACTATGCAGCGCTGGGAGATCCAGTGATAAAGCGTTTGAATGCACCACAGAATTAATAACTAGTGGGAAGCGTTCGGTGCAGAATTATTTGTTATAAACCATAGATATCAGATCAAACAGAGCTGACGTGGAGACCAGGAGAAACATTGTGCCATTAACAAAGTTCAGGGGTTTCAGTCCACAAATCATAAATATTCATCATGGATTTAATGTAGTAACACCACATGGTATTGTGGCAGAAATATATATATATATTTATATATATATATATTCAAGAACTTTTCAAGGGCTTCACACTTTTTCCAGCATGTCAAAGCTCTAAATATTATCCAATTTTAATGTTATTTATTTTTAATGTGATGATTTGTAAAACTAAAAATTTTAAGTTGTAGGAAAATTAACACTTTGTGGCAAACAAGCACTTTAAAAAAAAGGGGAAAAAAAGAAAAGAGACATGAAATTACCACTATAACCAGTAGTTGGCTGCAAAGGAGCACTTATTGACTTATCAACCATTTCCACTCCCCTAATACATGGAAAAAAAAGTCACAAATTCTCATGAAAAACAAAAACTTGTCTTCGAATTGTGACTGAATTTCACAGAAAACAAGTAAAGAGTGCTCCTTTTATTATCACTGAAGCTGTCGGTCAGTTCAGGGTGATAATATAGAAGAACAATGGTACATCTAATAAGAGTAGAATATTTAAATTTACCCTATAAAATTAGGTTTTTGCACATTTACTGTCGTTAATAAGTTAATTTTATCTGCATATCAATTCAAGCTCAGTGCTTCACTGTTCAATATCCAATTAAAAAACATGTAATATTACTCATAATTGCACAAAAGTAATTTTATAAAATTGTATTAAATATAATTTATTTTCCTTCAGCACCACCAAATCAGGTGCTGGTGCCACCTTCTGTAGAACTTAGTGATGCTGGTGCCACTGCTCTCAAATGTTAGTCTGGAGCCCTGTGTAAGTTTCAAATTAAAAGGGAAACCCAATCTCTTATCATTTGACAAGTTTTAGTTTTTTTATAGATTTAGCTATTTTGAGTCAAGATCACTGAGGTCATGAATAAAACAAAAAATGCCTTATTATAGAAATGGTAGAAAACTGATGGATGAGACCGTGTCACATAGATGATTTAATGACTCATTTTAAACTAGCGCTTGCATATTAAATCTGTAGTTAATGAATAATTGCATAAACTCTAGACTTCATTTCCTTCTATTATTATGTGATGTGGCCTTTGCGGAACCCAATGACCCTTCAGAGAACAGATGTGGGTGCAGTTCTGACTAACGCATCTCTGACCTAAAACATTTCCAGGTAAATAAGGTCATTGTGAAACGCCACTGAGAATTAAATCAGTTTAAAAAAAGGCTTTTATATATTTTTATATCTGCAGTGTGCAGTAGCTAAGGTGGTTCTGGGTGATACAGAATACAATAAAATGGGTTAGTCACACTGAGTTTAAGCACTGCATTTAATATATTACATATGTGGGTGTATGTTCAACGCCATAGATTACTCATTTTGATCTATAATTGTGTCTGATTTTATTTCTATTTCTTTATTGCATTTAGATGGATGCACTGCACTGTGCGTGTGTTTGTGGCTCATCTGTAATGTTTATCAGTAAACATATACATATATGTATGGCATCCTACAGAACAATAAAAAGGGACATATTACACACATTTAGATTTTCTTTACTTTCCCAGTCATTTGTAAAACACACTTTATGAAAATTGCACTCATGAAGAGCAAGTGACTGAAGTTCAGTGCAGTACCCTTTGTGTCAGTGAACTACGATACAATAGTGTGTACGTACTGAGTTTGTTCCCAGGATTTGCAGGTTGGGCTTGTCAGCCTCCAAGAGTTTTCGCACCATCTTCAGGAAACTCTCCACAAACAGGTTGATACTCTGACAGTGGCAGGCCATTAACAGCTGGTCGAGGGCTTCCATAGCAATACACACATACCTGAAGAGACAAACACACACTGAATACCGGCAGGAGGAACAGGAGAAGGAGAAAGAAAAAGAGTCGTATTACAAAATACAAGATGGGATGTCTCAGATGAGGCTTATGAATTTCAGTACCCATAACGGTGTCTAGCTACATCACGGGACAGTCTCTCAGACAGATACGCCCCAATCCGATCCAACTTCTCTGGAGCTGACAGGGCATAAAAAGTCAGCTTCTCCATGTTAGCCTTTACCAACCCATCCTACAGACACAAACACACAAAGAAAGCATTAATAACCACAGCAGACCTGGAATAAGGTAAATATCCAGTTATGTTTCAATATTTGATCTTGTTCAGTAGACTGCATAGAAAAATCTTTGTTTTTAATGATAGAGTAAAAAGTAATGTTGTAAAATATTATTACAATTTAAAAAAAATAGTTTTTGATTTGAATAGATTTTAAAAATGTAATATATTCCTGAGACGGCATTTAGCGGCATTATTTATCAGTCTTTTTAAAAATTAAAAAAGGGAAAATGAGCATGCAAATAAACATTCAATGTAGACTTAATATATTCAAAATAGGAAAAAAAAAATCGCTAATATCAGCCAGTAATTAATATGATGGCAATATATTGCGCATCCCTACATGGGAAAAAATATTTGCATTCAAAATAGTGCAGACAGAACGCAAAAACATACTTTAACAGGGCGAAAGACACATATTCAAATGAATACATAAATAATTGCACAAACCTATCATAAAAGAAGACTTACAGATTCTGCTCACAGCAGGTGGCCACAGTAATTGTCTAGAAATGAAGACAGTGGATTTGCAACAAAAGGGGTGCTTTGATGGCTGTAGTGCTTAGAAGGGGATGAATTCTCTAAAATTGTTTTAGTGAGTTGACAGACTTTTGGAAGTTGGAAGTTGTCAGCTCTCTTAACTCGCCTACCCATTTGTTCCCCCTTCTCATTTGCATCGCTGCTAAAAAAAAAAATGAAATATTGAAGCTAAAACTTTGTAGATAACCTTGTAAATTACCTTAATGACTAGTTGAGTCTTGGATAATTAGGCAACCACTTAATAATCCAAACTTTGTTGATAACCTTGTAAATGACCTTACTTACCATTTGAGTCTTGGATAATTAGGCAACCACTTAATAATCCCTAGCATATGGAGATATGGAAATACTTAATCTATTTTCTTCATCTATACTTCATCTATTATTTTCATCTATTATACAAAAAACACTCACATATGCGAGTCACTCTGGGCGATTAAATAATATCTATCACTAGCCTTTGGCTAATAAATTCAAATATATTACTCATCAGTGTGTGTGTTAGATGCTAAGAATAAGTTAAGCATAAATATTTTTTTACTCGCTGAACATTCTGAATGAGTGCTTGAGAGTTTCGCTCTTTCGATTTCAAATCAGCTCATCTGACGTACTGTAAACTCTAGTGTGAAGAACTCCGTCGCTTTGCTGAGCGCGTTTCTCACACACACATGCACGAGAGAGAGACAGAGAGAGAGAGAGAGAGAGTCTTAAATACCACGCAAAATCGACGCGCTAAATGTTAACAATATTCTTTGTTGTATTTTCCTGTCAAAATAACGGAGTTCATTTGGAATTATTCAGCTTTTAAGAACAAGCAGAAGATATGCAGGTTTTTTTCCGGTAGTGGGCGGAACTAATGTGCAAACGGCAATCTCACTGGCTGGTGCTCATCTTTTCCTGTCCCTGTTTTGATTTCAGCAAATCAGTTTGAGCAAATACTGTCAACGCGATTAATATTCATGAACCCAGCAGCTCATCAATCCTTAGTGCATTGTGCATTGTATATTGTTATTAGTAGTAGAATTAGTATTATTATTATTATCTTTTAATAATATAATATAATTACTATTATCTATTTTACAGAAACATCAACAATATCTTAAGCACCACCACCAGACCAAAGTTCAGTTAAATGACAAATATGCAATGTATTAATACATGCTTTCCAACCGTTTTAGTTCTAATTACTAAAGTTCTATCATTATATAGTGCTTGATTATCATAATATCATAACATAGTCTAATGCTGACTGATGTTAAGCGTGTATGTTCAGATATTTAAAAAGCAGTGCCATTTTACAAAGATATTGATACATTTGGTGGTATATATATATATATATGTATAAAATATAAGTATAATAAAGTATATCAGTCTGGCGACTAAACAAAAAAATGTACTAGACAAAGGCAATTCTATTGCCAAGGTGTGCGTAGAGGGTTGCTTCATGTCATAATTATTTTCTGCTATAGTCTATTTGCTTCTTATTTATTAAATCCAGGCAATTGGCTGACGAAACCTTGATTAAAATTAAAATCCAATTTATACAAAACAAAATTCACTTTAAAGAAATGCTTTCTACAAAACAAAACTTAAGTGGTCAAAATCATTTCTGACCCACTCGCATCTTGGCACTTTTCATAATCAGACGAAATTTAAAAATAACATTATAATATTTAAACATAAATATGAAACAAAATACATTGTATAATGGCTACAACAAGTAAAGTAGGCTACAGTACAGATAAATGTCATGTCTGAGCGTAATTTGAATTAATGTAATTTTACCGGTGAGCGGTTCATGAGTGGAGCGCTGGTATAGAGCGGATTATTGAGCTGAGTGTCATGATTACAGGCTCGTTCTCGACAGAACGCCCACGTATTAAAAATGGTCGGGTTTAAATCGGGCTCGGGCTCATAATTACAGTTAATGTGTTGGGCCAGGCCAGGCTCAGACACAATGTGCACGGGCTTGGGTAGGGTCGGGCTTGATTTTTTGAGCCCGATCTAATTTCTATGGACAGTTTTTGGTGCAATAGATGACTAGTGGTAGTTGTTCGGTAGCTGTAAGAAAATTATTGTAACGCTCACCCCTGCTGGTTTTAACATACATTGAACAGCTAATTTCCTGAGCTACCGCAGCACATATAGGCTCACAAAATTAAACGGAAGGAGACATTTCAGATACCTCAGCAAATAACATAAAATTCTGTTGTACTCTGCCTCAGCAAAGACTGCGAGTCGGTCCTGGCTCACATCCTCGGACACCTGCTAAGGTAATTGCCTCTTACACACTAAATGCACTTTCTTTTAAGTGGTCTCGGAAAGCAAGCATCTGCCAAGAGCATCAATGCAATTGTAAATAGGTGGTTTGAGAGGCGAACAAGGGCTGTTTGACTGTAAATAGACTCTCTGCGATGGTGTAAATGGTAAAAGGATGGAGCTGAGAGAGAGGTAATGTCCACACCTCTGGGTCTTCAGGGAAGATGTTGTCCACCAGTCTTTTGTAGCGTGGCCTCAGCGCCCCACAACAACCACACACCCCTGCAGAGAGAGAGAGAGAGAGAGAGAGAGAGAGAGAGAGAGAGAGAGAGAGAGAGAGAGAGAGAGAGAGAGAGAGAGAGAGAAAAATTAAGGGGAAATGTGGTTAAGGATTCATTTCTGTAAGAAAAGTACCATTGATTTTAGGAAGACAGCTGATTTCCGCCCACAAATGGCATCATAAAAAGGGTTCTGGGTTGTCATCAACACCACAGAAAGCGATCTCAAGACATAGACAAAGTATCATATTCCTCACAACCACTGTTTTTTTATTAGGCCCACATGGAAGCACGCAACCTGCTTGCTGTCATCCTAAAACATATAACATTTCTTGAAATGTGATATATATATATATTTTTAAATATATATTGCTATTGACCAAATTTGAGACAGTACTGAAATAATTTTTTGCTCATAATATCACTTTTCCAGACCTTTTCCAGGCTATGACCTTCGCTCATTAGTCTAGCGTGACAACATAGGGGGAAAAACAACAACAAGACATCAAGCCAGTAGTGGACCAAGGACGCTAACTTTAAATGGAGGTGTGTGGGCTTGTGGACGGTCCTTCATGTAGGTCAGAAATGGCATAAGCATCGGTCAAACACAGACAACCTTGAGGAAAATCATGCAACATATAACACATCGTCTGACATTGGCTGCCAATATGCAGAGGGAAAATCTGCAATCCGATTGGCCCACGCATCTCAGCAGTGATGAGTCACACGTGTCCCACTGAACAGCGTGACGGCAAAACAATGAACTTCTACAGGCAAGCATAACTAGCTTGAAGTGTTTTCTTCCATACTGCTAACCAAAAACTATGGTGAGATAAAAAAATAAAAATAAAAAAAACATATTTCAAGGAGATCTGGCTCATGTTGAGAAAAGAAAGACCTTAATCTCTGAACGACGTCAGTAAGGGGAAAATCTTTCGATCTGTGAATGGTTTTTCTGATCTGTTCCACTAAAATGAATGTTTGAGGAAAAAGAGCCAAGGCGTCTCTATTTTTAGCTTCTGCTCTATTTTGACTTCAAAGAAAAGCTTTACCCTGCTGCTCAACTCATCCATTGCCTTCAATGTCCCCATTTATGTTGAACCCATTTATGGATGTTAAATCCTCATGTTGTTCAAAATGTTTATGACTTCCTTTTGTCCATAAAACACAAAATGAGAAATAATATTCAGGCTGCATACAATGAAAGGGAATTAGTCATTATTCGCTGAAAATAGCTCTCGTGTACAGCACATTCAAATTTTTTGCAATGCAACAGTTTACAATACACTAATGCCTTTGGGCATTCACAACAAGACATCTAAAAAGAATGCAATTTCAAAGCTGCGACAACGGGGAAGATTGTTGGCAAGTGATGATGACTAACATTTGAATCCGTTTTCTGAAACAAAGCTATTCTATGCCTTCAGAAAACTTCGTGAAATTTTACAATTTAAAATAACTGTTTAAAATGCAATTAAAAATTTCCCTACATTTTCCATTTTACCAATGTTATCAATGTTGAAAACAGCTGCTAAATATTTTTTGTGGAAACCATTGTATATATTTACACGATTCTTTGATAAATAGAAAATTCAAAAGAAAAAACATTTATTTGACATAGAAACATTATTTTGTAATATTAAAAAAATGTCTTCAGTAGCCGTTTCCATCCAAAGTAGCAAATGTAACGTATGCACAAGATTGGAATATCACATAAAACATTTGCGAATAAAGCACCGTTTCCATCCAGTCAGTCGAAGAGAAAAAATCATCACTTCCTGATAAACTGCTGATAAATATCACTAAGAAAAATGGAAGGAGAAGCCTCTATAATAATGTTTCTATAAATAATATATCACTCCTCAGAGTGCGCAGACGAAACGCAATAAACGCGTTCATGTTAACTTCAGGGTTCCTACACAATTTTAATGTCAAAATTCCATACTTTTCCAGACTCAAATTTCCAGACTTCCCTACAGATTTTTCCGACCATATTTAACTTGTTCAGATAAATTGTTTTAAAATTCAACTGCTAACAAGTATGCTACATTCTAAAGATTTAGTATTGGCGTTGTTGCCTTTTATGAGGATAGGAAAGTAGCTAGACAGGAAGTAAGGTGGGAGAGAGAGGGGGGCGGGATTGGGAAAAGTCCATGAGGCAGGACTCGAATTCGGGTCTCCCGAAGCACAACAGCACTACATGGCGACGCACTTACCCACAATGCCATCGGCGCCGACAAGTCTGTTACACTCTGAGTCAAAACCTCTATGTAGGCTATCATGTTAAATTTGTAAATTTGAAAATTGTAGCTACTGTTGCTTGTACAAGTCAATTTAACACCAAAAGTTAAGTTAATTAAAGGATAACGTTAGACTGACTAGTTCAAATGCTCACGTGACTTGATGTGGTCGGTCTGGGTCCCAACTTGGTCTGGGCCATTAACGTTGTGAGGCTTGGTGTGGTGGATGCTATGATGAGACGACGATGCTTTTGGCCTAGCATATGGCTTACAATTGGCGCCTCCCCCATGTTGGAGATGTCAAATGATTTGACACAAAGTTTGCAAATAGCTTTCTTTGTAAATTTCTTTAGTTAACCAGGCTTTATATTTAGGATTGGCAAGCCAGCCCTTGGAAAACTTGCATTTTCCCATTTTGTTTGCCGTGAAGTCCACACTCAAATGTTAAAATCAAGGACAACGTTCCAGGTGTTTTTAGTCAAGCAGTTTGAGGTAGGGGCGCTGTGATGGCAACTGCCGCCTAATAACGTAACAACTAATCACTGCAGACCTAAACTCCAGCAGATCAAGTGTAAAAACGATCGGCAGCGCTGGCAGACTGATCCAAACGCCATGAAAAAAAAACAATTGTATATATTATATATTTATTATATACATTTAGAAATTCTTAATTTTATATTTAGAAAACGAAATAGGGACAATAGACAATAGACAATAGAAATAGAAATATTTTTCCATACTCTGATTTATTTTTTCCATACTTTTCCAGACCTGGAAATTACTCGAATCAAATTCCATACTTTTCCAAACCCCGTAGGAACCCTGTAACTTGCTTTCTGAGGCGGGTGCCTGCTTTTTGGGAACACAGTCATGTAAGACAGTTCTGGGAAGTTATTATACCAAACCACTTTGACGACAAACTTTGGTCAAGCATTTCAGAATGACCAAAACAGCATTTCAGATCCAGTTATGCTGTCCCATCGCAAAGTCACGTCTTTTTTGATGCGCATTTTGATGGAATTTATTTGGTTTTCATTGTAGTTTATGTACATGTTTTTTTATCGGATAAATACAGGGAGTGCAGAATTATTAGGCACGTTGATTTTCTGATCCAATTTTTTTTCCAGGCACATTTGACCAATTCCAAACCACAGTAATCCTAATAACTACTATTGATTTAGTATTTAATAATGTATAAGTGATATATAATTGTTCATGAAGGCTGGAAATGAAAAACACCTTATATTCAGGTGTGCAGAATTATTAGGCATGTTTTCTTTTACAGATAAATTGAGCCAAAAAAGAGATTTAACTCAGACTGAAAAGTCAAAAAGTATTAAATGCCCATGAGAAGGATGCAATACTAATGCAATACTAGACATTGCAGTTAAGGCGTGACCATTGGACAGTGAAATGCTCGTTGGGTCAGCAGGGTCAGACAAAAACATGTGGCGGAGAAAAGACACCTGTTAACCGCAAAAGAATTAAGAATTAAGGTGAAGAATTAAGGGTGAAACCATCAGGAACTCTTTAGTCTCCAGCGCCACCATTTTCCAAAGCTGCAACCTACCTGGAGTCTCCAGAAGTGCAAGGTGTCAGGATCTCAGAGACTTCAGTTAGGTAAAGAATCCTAAAAAATGACCCCCACTAGATAAGAATCACAAGCTGAAGTGTTGTAAAATACATGAAGAAGGTTTTTTTATAGGCTTTATGGACAGATAGGTTGAGAGTGACTCTTGAAGGACCAGCACCACATCCTCTAGTACCACTGTTTGAAGAATTCATCTTCCAGAATCTGGCAGTACGTTTTGGGAGTTCATTTTAGTCCATCCTGAAGTCCGTTTTGCAGAGATGGACTAAAAATGAACTCCCAAAACGTACTGCCAGATTCTGGAAGATGAATTCTTCAAACAGTGGTACTAGAGGATGTGGTGCTGGTCCTTCAAGAGTCACTCTCAACCTATCTGTCCATAAAGCCTATAAAAAAACCTTCTTCATGTATTTTACAACACTTCAGCTTATGATTCTTATCTGGTGGGGGTCATTTTTTAGGATTCTTTACCTAACTGAAGTCTCTGAGATCCTGACACCTTCACTTCTGGAGACTCCAGGTAGGTTGCAGCTCTGGAAAATGGTGGCGCTGGAGACTAAAGGGTTCCTGATGGTTTCACCCTTAATTCTTCACCTTAATTCTTAATTCTTTTGCAGTTAATAGGTGTCTTTTCTTCACCACCTGTTTTTGTCAGATCCTGCTGACCCAACGAGCATTTCACTGTCCAATGGTCACGCCTTAACTGCAATGTCTAGTATTGCATTAGTATTGCATCCTATTCATGGGCATTTAATACTTTTTGACTTTTCAGTCTGAGTTAAATCTCTTTTTTGGCTCAATTTATCTGTAAAAGAAAACATGCCTAATAATTCTGCACACCTGAATATAAGGTGATTTTCATTTCCAGCCTTCATGAACAATTATATATCACTTATACATTATTAAATACTAAATCAATAGTAGTTATTAGGATTACTGTGGTTTGGAATTGGTCAAATGTGCCTGAAAAAAAAAATATGATCCGAAAATCAACGTGCCTAATAATTCTGCACTCCCTGTATATCCGACTCAGTTTTTTTTTTAATGCAATATCCCAAAATGCGCATACAAATAGGTGGATGGAAACATAGCTAGTGTCAGGTTTGACCAATTGAATGTATTCTAGCTGAGTAAAAAATTTTTTTACATTTTTTTATAATTGAACAGTGCGAAGTGTACATTTTCAATCATTTCAATTTGTTCCACACACAGTTTCAGGAGACTTATGAACTATTTGCATGATACAATTATGGTGCTTTTAATCCTTTTTGGAGCTTGAAAGCCCATCAACTTTCATTTTATGTAATAGAGCACCTCTGAGATTCTGCTAAACACCTGTTTGGAAAGACATCAAGGTGAGTAAATGGCAGAACCTCCATAGTTGGCTTGACTACTCCTTTGGGGTTTGTAGGTTTTATGATAATGGGATTGGAGGCTGATAGCTGCTGCCACATGAGTGAATGGGAGCTGCACTGCGCCGTGACTCTAAACCCACATGAACAGACAGAGACGGCACCACACTGACAGCCACTGCTGCCACCCTCTCACAAACAGCTGTGTTTCACACTTATGTCTCTCTCCCACTCATTAAATCTCCATCTAGTAGATAAAGACATAGAGAGACCGTCTTTAAAGCGGAAAACTTTATTTATGCATCTTTTATTATTCATTGTCTGCTGATAAGCTGCAGCTGGTTTGGCAAATATGTAGTGTTATATCTGTCATGCCAATGAAGCCCAGGCACACAAACTTTAACCGTTGTCATGATAGGCACTGGCCTCATGCTTGGCTAGTCAAGATTGAGGCTGCTCTGTTTTCACTGAAACGGTGATCCACCACATGTCTCAACTCAACTTAATAAGCAAAACACCAACAATACACACTCTACATACGAGTATAAATCTATATAAAAACAGCTGGCTTTTACTTTACACAAAACAAAAGCAAGCCGCATTGTTCACACTTCTGTTTATATTGCTCCGGTTCAAAGTTTTATTCCCCAACATCACAAATTTGATATAAATGTATATATAAAGGGAAACTGTGTATTTTTTTTTAAATGCACTGCATGACATTTCATGATTAAAAACCAATCAAGGCTCAACAGAAAGGATGTTTTCCGCAGTTGGGCCAGTAGTTGAGTCACAGGAGAAGCGAATATTGTATGGGTAGATTAGATGGTAAGCAAACAGTTCTTGAAATCAACGTGTTGGATGCAGGAGAAATGGGCAGGAATACAGATCTTAGCGGCGACGTTGAAAAGGGTCCGATTTTTTTTGCTTACATCACATGGATGGCCGTGTACATGTGCACCATTTAACTGGTTAGGCAATGGCACCAGGATGCACTGTGGAGGGAGTGTGATGCTCTGGGCAATGTTCTGCTGGGAACACTGGGACTCGCCATTCATGTGATTAATTTGCCCTGGCCTCCCAAATTCCCCAGATCTCAATCTAATTAAGCATCTGTGGGATGTGCTGGACCAACAAGTTCCACGGTGAATCCACCTCGCAACCTACAGGACTTGAAGGATCTACTGTTAATGTCTTCATGTCAGAGACCACAGGACACCTACACTCTTAAAAATAAAGGTTCCAGGAAGAACCAAAAAGGGGTTTTTACGGCGATGCCATAGAATAACCATTTTCGGTTCCCTGAAGAACCGTTTTGTGAAAGGTTCTTTAAAGAACCATTTTTTCTAACCATTTTATAGTCTAAAGAACCTTTCTTCACTACAAAGTACCTTCGTGCAATGGAAAGGTTCTTTGGATATTAAAGGTTCTTCATGGAACCATACACCCCGCCAAAGAACCTTTATTTTTAAGAGTGTACAAGGGTCTTATAGAGCCCATTACCTTGGCGGGTCGGCACTGTTTTGGCAGCACGTGGAGGACCAACAGCATATTAACATGATGTTCTGGCTCATTGGTGTTTGCTACTGTTCAAAAGTTTGGGGTCAGTAAGATTTTTTGTGTGTGTGTGAAAGAAATTGATACTTTTATTCAGCAAAGATGCATACAATTAATTAAAAGTGACAGTAAAGACATTTATAATGTTACAAAATACTTTTTAGCAGCAGTAGCCAAAAGGTATTTCTGCAAACTGGTCAGAAACTCTCTTACACTGGTCCCGGGTTAGAGGGCCATCCTTTTTCTTTAACTCTGTAGTTAAAAGGGATGGGTATCGAGAACCGGTTTCATTTTAGAACCGGTTCCAAATTGGTGATTCGATTAAAAAAACGTGCATTTCGATTCTGCTTATTGGTTACTGTGTGCGCTTTTTATTGTTATTTTTAACCATTTGAGCACAAAAAAGACGCGTGCGCTGTTGTGCACGCACAGAACGGCTTCTCATAGTGAATGAATAGTGTGCGCTAATGAACCGAGTTCTCTTCCTCGTCTTTTTGCACAGCACGCAAATGGACAAATACACACAAAAATGTCAAAATACTCTCGTAAACACAGGCGGTTATGTCATTGACGGCAGATTTTCTTGATGCCGTCTCTATGATAACGTTAATTGAACAACAAAAGATGTATAGACTATATCTTATCAATAAAGTGCAGTGTTATTTTATATTTGATTACAGTTTCTGTTTCTATCTTTGTTCAATTGAATTTATTTGTGCAATTGCTAATTTGTTTATTTATTGTTTATGCAAGTGTTTACTTGTCTTTAATAATATTTGAAATTTATATTAGGCTTTCTCTTTTTCTCGTATTTTTAAACCATAGGCAAAAGTTGCTAGACTGTTGATTTTTGTTCATGGTATTCGCCTACAAAGAAATTTTTTGCAATAATAGCCAAATAATAAATGTGAATGATATCGAAGTTTTTTTTTTTTACCCTATTGGAATCTAAATTAGGAATCGATAAGCAGAATCGGAATCAGAATTGTTAAAAATCAAACGATACCCAACCCTAGTAGTTAAAAATAACTAATAAGCACACGGAGTGGCTGGTGTTCCCTTTGTGGGTGTTCCTGGCTACATATAGTTTCTGCTTCCCTTGTTGCAGTCTGGCAAGTTTTTTTTTTACACTGACAAATGATGCATTTCACATCTTGCACAGCAGAACACTACACTAACACCACTAATGCTCTCAGACAGCAGAGCGGCTCATGTTCAGTCATTTTTCAACCGGCCGTTCCACTGTAGTGTAGCATACAGAAAGACAGCAAAGGCTGAGATATCACAGGAGTTTAGCCACAGATGGGAGAGAGTGAACTCTCTGTGTCCTTTACTTGTGTCAGAATCTGTTATGTTGACAGAACTGTCACCATCGATTAATCTGTGGTATCAACAGGCCAACCAAACTGTGTCACAGGGGCAAAACTGTGGGGGAAATCAATACATCCGAACACATTCTCTACAGGCTGATACTGAGAGAGAAAAGAAAATGGCAATTAAAAACAGACAGAAGGAATGAGATTAGAGAGGGAGCTAATGACGGTCATTCAAACAGCAGGAAGCGGTTTCCTCCATCACAGGATGCAGCAGAATCAAATCTGTTCCTCTTTCTGATACCGCATAGCTTTGAGCAAAAGCATACATGCACCATCCTTTACTGCTAGAGGCATGTATAGATTCAGCATGTTTAAAAACATCTTTAATCTTCAGTGCCAAGAATATATTCTGGGATATTATGTGCCAGAAGAGTTTCAGTTTTTTTTGGTATACATTTTACATTTGTGGATGTGACTCCCTGCTGATCTGTTCAGACATCATGCTCCACTGATCTTGGTTTATGTCTTTAGATGGATAATCATCTACATTTACCATTATAGCATATGTATGAATTAGTCTATAAGTACTGCTCTCAAACATTCATTACCAGGGTGCAAAAATTGCACCTGCACTTGCCAATATCCACCATTTTCCAACACCTGCCAATATCTGGTGTAGAATTTAAAATATAAGACATGTTAATAAAACATGTTAACTAAGTGGAATTTTTTTTTTTTGCAGATTAATTTTATAATTATACTTTATATCAACAATTTTATATTACATATCAATTATATAAATAAAAATACAATAAAAATGTGTTATAATAATATACTAAACATAATAATATAATAAATATTTAGTCTTTCATTCTGGCAAAGGCATGATACACAAAGCAACTAAAGATATCATAGACACTACATGAGGATTAAAGGGGTCGTAACATGGATTTTTTTTAAATAATGAATTATGTACCATGAGGTTTAAATATATATATACCCTCTGTCTGAAATCATCCATTTTTTACGGGGCAGGTCCTTTAAGTCATGTCAGTAAAGGCCACTGTTATGATTGGCTGCCGTCATTGCACAGGAAACAGCATCAGCACCCAATTCGCTATTGCATGAGATTAAAAAATCTGGGATGTGGGATCTGGGCTTGTGTCTGGGATACTTCTAAAGTTTGTACAGTGATGCAAACGAGAGGTTTAAACTGGACACGTCAAAGCGAACATTCTTTTACTCTTTCATTTGTCCTGTTGAGAGACTCAAATGCGTGGAGTACGTCAGAAACTGAACGCGCACTTGTATACTGTATCCATCTGTATCCAATCATATACTGTATGATTATACTTGGTTCTATTTGCTTTTGATGTGACGCAACGCAATGCTCACATCTAGAGTTAGCAAATGTCAGCTGTTAAGCGATTGAATGCCAGTGATGTGATGATGTATAACTATTCATTGAAGTCTTGCTCCGGAGGCACGCATATGCAAATTAATTTGCCAGTGTGACATCACAGGTCACCCAATATCAAAACAAGCTTTTTTTTTCAAGCTTGATTAAATAAATGCTTTGTTTATAATGAGGAAGTTAAGATATGAAACATGCAGGATGTTGTACAAAGACCTCTTATATGTCAAAAAGATCAAGGCAAATTTGATTTCTCATGTTATGACCCCTTTAAACAGATTCTCTTTTCCTCACACAAACAAACAGGCTGTCATTTATCAGCAATCAGTGCTGCTCACGAGGCATTTTTAAGGCTGAGTCGCAAGGCTGAATCCAGAAACCTCCTGCTTCCTCTCTCGGGCACCTGCGTAAATTCACAATCAGCACAGCATTCCCAGCTGCAACAGAGCCGTGATTATATAGAGAAGTGTCCCTGATTACAGTGGAAGAATTAGTTTGCTAGGATTACTCAGGGTATATTACAATCACTCGACGATGCCCTACAACTCAGGGTATTCACAGGGTATTCAGCCAATTACAATGCAAAATTATGAAATTTCAAATGGTAAAGACTCGGTCCTGTAGACTGCCGGAGATTTGATTTCGCCCTGCAGCTCAGGGTGGAAACCTGTACATCTTTTTATCCTGCTTCTATAACAAATTTGCGGGAAACAATCACAAAACGGCTTATCCACCTGGCGAGCTATTGGCGGGTTTAACACGATGACGGATAGAGAAGCGATGGATCGCTGCTCTGATTGGTTGAAGGACTATCCAATTTTGTACAGAGTCATTTGAACTTTGCCCGTCGATCACGCCTCTTGTGCAGTAGAAAATACAGAGCAGACTCCCCAGACCAATGTTCAATCTTAAAAGATTGAGCTTGGTCTGGTGATAGCCAGACAATCGGTCCTTCTCACACACCAAAAATAGCATAAGAAGCAAATGTACATCAATAAACCACTAGAGCCCTACATGAGGTTTGGATAAAATAAATTTCATTTCAAAAGCTCTGGCATCTTTATTCAGTAACAATTAAAAGTACACATATTGCAAATGGAACAAATTGCATTTATTTTATTTTTTAAGTTTGCAACAGTAATGTCTGACAAAACATAAGGGGTTTGAGACAAATTAAGCATTTTAGATTTATTTCACCACCAAGAGTAGAGCATTACATGAAACACAATACATCTCAAATGCCATTGATCAGACAAGAAACTCAAACGTCATTGTTTTAAAAAGATCCGTTTATAAAATACCGTTTATACTTTTCAGGGGGCTTACTTTTTATTGTTTCTACAGATTAATTTCACTATTTGTAGTGAGATCTCACTATTAGTACATAAATATAACAGCTCTGTAGGTCAGCATTAGGAGATACTGTGCTGCCCTTCGAGGGTGTTATATAACACAGCCAGGGACCACAATCTTCTATTTTTACATGAGAGGGGAGAAGGACCGCCTCAGCAGACATCTCTAACATACACATACACCTCTACCTGAAACCATCAGCTGCCAATGATAGACAACAAATGCCCAACAACACTATATGAGTAATGATGTCAATGTCAATTCTACACTGATCATTAGATTCACCTTTACTGTCGATATGCAGAGTAGGGCTGTGCTGGTGAGCTCGACAACCGCACCACCGCGGTGGCAGGATACCAGCTGTGGAGGTATGCAGTTTTACATGGATATTAGGACGCAAGTTAAGTACAAAGCTTTGTTTGTAAAATAAATAACAGTTTAGAAACTAAGACCCTGGTTTCGGGGTACTCACACAAGGCATGGTTGTCTTGTACTGTGCCAGAGTGCGATTGAAATGAAGTTCATGCATTCATATCCTCATGCAGTGAGACGGCAGAGGCTGAAAACACTGCGAGTGTCACACGTGCTTCAGTGTGTGTGGGGTAAACTGCACGTCTGCACCATTCATTCACTCACAGACACACAGAACATGCAGGATTCATATTTAAATAGCCCTGCGCTTAGATAAACATGGAAGTGACTGAAAGCAGCTGCCTATTAGTAGGTACCAAATAAACCCGGGTAGGCGGGTACTCTGTCTGTACTAAGGAAGTGCTGGTATAGTCACATTTTCAAAATTTCAGTACCGAATTGGTACTGAAGTACCGGTACTTTTGACATCCCTAGTCAGGATTTCCTAAAGACATGCAATGAAAAACATTTCGCTGAAAGGCATGGACAGGGTTATTTTTGCGGCTGACCTTATTCCATATGCATTTGAAGGAGTTTCCCTTTTAGACGCAGTATTTATGGGAGGAGAGAATTTAAATGAATCACGCAAGATGATTTACTATGGTTTGCGCTTGTCAATTTACTGGTATTTGCGCAATTATTTACTGCCCTATAAAAGCATCTCTTAAAACAGATGCTGATTTGCGCTGTTCTTGGTAGATTGCGTTGGTCATTATGGAAATGATTCGCTGCGTCTGTGTTCATTCATTTGCACGTCATCAGTAGATCACGTGCAGAACTTTCCTCTCCCATTGGCTCTTTTTTTGGTTTTGCGCACTCACACTAATTTGCCGTTTAGTAAATCTGGCCCCAAATGTTCTTTCGCAAATATATACATTTTAGCCATATTTCGGCTTTGTATTCTGTCTTGCGATCTGGCTATATAAAGTCATGTGAAAAAGAAAGTACACCCTTTTGAATTCTATGGTTTTATGTATCATGTAGGGCTGGACGATTAATCGAAAAAGTAATCGAAACCGAAATTCATAACCTCTAACTGACGTAATTTTCCCATTCGGTTTTTAATCCTGTTAATACTTTCCCCTTAAAAACATATTGACATGTAGTCATGTGACTCCGCCCTATCCAGTCAGTGGCATGGAAGCAACGCAAACTCAAACACAGAGTCAACAAACGCACACAGCGTCCTCACAACATTTTTTCAACTGTATGCGTTTAAAGGCTTGAAAGTTTGAACATTCAAATGATTTTTACACCATTCAAGAACAAGAAACATTCAGGAGTGCAGAAACTCATCAACGCGGTCCTGTGATTTATCACTAAAGGAGCTTAGAAACTCAACAGTTAAACAAATTATTTTCTATTTTTGAAATAACTACATACATCGCACAGCTTCACAATTAATAAAGAGACGGTTTGACTAATTCACACACGCAATCTCTCATTAATGCATTCAAATAACTGTAAGGCTACTCTCGTGGTGCTAATTTATTTAAAAAAGAAATATCCCCCTTTAATAGTCAAGCATATTTACAGTACTTACCTTGTCAGTGAACTATGAGGGCAAAAAAAAATAAAAAAATAGTTAATTAATCGTAATCAAGGTAAAGTGTTCCTTGAATCGAGGTTTTGATTTTAGGTCATATCGTCCAGCCCTAGTATCAGGGCATAATAAAAAAAAATGTATCTGGTCCTTGGCAGGTCTTAAAATGAGGTAAATAAAACCTCAGAGGAACAACACATGCCATATAACAGGTCATGGTTTATTTAACAAAAACTAGGCCAAAATGGAGAAGTACACCCTTACTTCTTCCATAGGAATTAAGAGGGTGAGTAGCAGTCAGGCGCTTCTAATCAAATGATCATCTCAATAAAAGCAGAAGTTTTGGCAGTTTGCTGGTCTAGAGCAGTGGTTTGCAAATGGTTTGGCCATGGGACCCACATTTTCTTATGGTCACTTGCAGTCCCAAACTAGTTTTTGTTAATACAAAAAAATGTATAAAGGTATGAGACATTTAAAAATATAAACAATATTACACAGGGAAAATAAATGGGAAACAACAGTTCCCATGGTGAACCAACATGAACTGTTACTGAAACATGGGAGCTGCTTCTGATGAATAGAATAAACATCATTCTGCAGACTTATTGGTACTTTACTTTTATTTCATAACTGACAACGTAACTACGATGTTCCATGCTCCTAGTTTCTTTTGCAGTTTATATAGTGAAGCGATCTACAGCGCGCACCGCCGCATTTGTGCATGCAATTGAAGCGAGTGCATACTACGAGCACAGTATAACGTCTGACAGGACAGGAACGTTCGTTTTTCTGAGGTGAGAGACTTTTTATTTCGTAACGTTAGAATATTGACACTGACATTTAGCCTGACAACATCTCATCTGAAATATGAAGACATTAAAGACAAGAAAGAGGGCTGCTCATTGTCCCAAAAAAATTATTACACAATTTGAATGAATATAATGCTATTTCATGCATTCTGAGTTTTTTACACTGTTAAAGACTTAGATTCCCATGCTAAACGTGGCCAAAGTTTCAAAAAATAAGTTGGATGTTTGATGGAGTATTTCTGTGCCAAAAATACTCCTTCAGGTTTCTCACAAGTTTCTATGTGACGTCAACAAGGGTGGAATTTCCTTGTACGGGCACTTCTCGCGCACACATCGGCCAAAGCTGCTTTGCTCAGCTTTAGGGAAGTCGTCGGCTGCGCTGCACAGGTCACAGGACTTCACAAAATCAACAATGTCACCAAAGAAGTGTTTTTGATTGTCAAGACAACCCTGTTCAGCTTCCCAAACAACCCAGGGTTAAGGGGACAGTGGATGGAGTTTGTTATTCCGGAGCAGCAACGGAGTTGTGTAAGTGTTTTTGTTTGTTCCCTGAATTTCTGCGATGATTGTTTTATAAACAAGGCCCAGTTCAACTCCATATTTGCAGATTGTCTAATGCTAAAAGATTGAGCGGTCCCAACGATAAAGGTTCACGGTCTTGTGTTGGAACCGCAGGCGGTGAGTAAAGCTGCTTCAAATGTCTGTTTGTTTTGGCTATCTGTGCGTAAGTGCGCATCAAGTAAACAACATGAACGTATAGTTAATTTATCAATGGAGCATGCGATGTATGGTGTGTGTTTCCACAAGCCGCTAAGCAAATATTTACAGTACATACCACATAGAGATGTCCTGCTGTAGTCATTGTTGCTGCTGCTCCTTCATCAATTTCCTCTGGATCTGATTCTGGATCATATATGTATGGCTGTATCTGATTGATAGCCATCGTTTATTTAGGACAACGTTTTTTTTCCCACGTTTTCTAAGGATGTCAGAGCTTTCAGACGCTCTCAACGCGATAGCTGCTCACGCTCGTGACTCTTTAGCTACACCCACACGATATGCCTCCAGCCGCTCGGTTTTATTCGGAAAGACACGGTACAGCGTATCTGTCTTTTATAAATATGATAAAACTTAAGACTTTTCGGAGATATGAAGGATGCAATACTACTCTACAGTAGTGTTGTCAAAAGTACAGACGGCGATACCAAGTCGGTACTGAAATATAAAAAATGTGACGCTTTGAGCGCTGTTGAGCTGGAATCATAAACACCTCTGATTGGCCATTGTGCTCATGTGCTCATTGGATTTGTCTGTGATTTGCTACAATGATCAACGCACGTTTGAAAGCACACGGAAGTGTTTAAAAGTGTTTTGAAAGCGGGAGCAGGAGCATCTGAAAGCACAAGTAGGTGTCGACCAGCGGGCCGGTAGGCTGATAGGCGCCTGCATTCAAACACTCCTGTGTGTATCTGTGTAAGCGCTCTGTGAAAAGCGTCATTGATGTATATTTACAACATGTTTTTGAAGCGCTGGACATTGTAGCCAATCACAGACATATTTGATGAGCGTGTGAGCACAATGGGTAATCAGAGGTGTTTACGATTCCGCTCAACGGCGCTCAAAGCGTCACTTTTTTTCAATTTCAGTACCGACTAGGTATTGCGGTCGGTACTTTTGACAACACTACTCTATAGGTACTCAAGATTGACATGAGATTGAAAGAAGCTGTGTGTGACACCCCAACCCCTTAAGGTTAGAAAGAAATCCCCTTACTAAAGTAAATGCCCATTTAATTCAATTTAAGGGAGAAAATATATCCCCATAATGGGAAAATGAATTGTACATTTTTGACTGTGCTTCTAAAAATGTAAGTGTAGGGCCTGCAAGGGTGAGTTGAAAGCAGGTTAAGAAAACGCCTGACAGCAATAGTGTTATCTATGATTGCTTTAATTAGCTCTACTGTGACATAATTAGCTGACATGCCATGTTAACTTGACAACACGAGGTGAATTGTCTCCCCATATCTCACCATACTGGGAAAATCAATTTCTGTCAGAAAATCGTCCTAAATTTTTGACTGTGCTTCTAAAAATGTAAGCATAGAGCCTGCAAGGGCGAGTTGAAACAGTTTAAGGAAGTGCCTGACAGCAATAGTGTCATTTATGATTGCTTTAATTAGCTCTACTGTGACATAATTAGCTGACATGCCATGTTAACTTGACAACACAAGGTGAATTGTGTCCTGACACATTCGATTCGATAAACATCCATTCGTAATGTGATCTGTTAACACAACAAAGTAACTGCACTAAAGGGTCACCAAACGTACACAGTGTCTCCAAGTCATCTCCAAGACAATCCAGCAGATCAAACAGATACACACTTAGAAAACTTTGTCCTTCATAAGAAGCCCATCACCATGAGAGCGATCAAACAAACCTACCATAAAGCAATCTCATGACAGCGTCTGTGTTGGACAGATCCAGCATACACACTTGCATTCATCACGAGTTACTGAGTGCACTAAAGGGAAGTCGCACATGAGTGCTCAAGGAATGCAGTCAGGGAAGATTCCGGTCTCCCTTTATTACACACAAAAGCCTGCAGGACACACACACAGACAAGCTTAGCCCTTACCATACATTGCTCTTGATGTCAGTGAAGGTGCTCTCTCTTCTCAGTCCTTCCCTGCAGCGTCTTAGATGCAGCTACAGAGAGATTTTTAGAGACACTCAATCTACACGCGCGGTCTTGCTGCTCTGGCGTCTGAAAGTGATGCGATACAAAACGTAGCCTTCACACATGCTAATGGACAGTGATGGAGAAAGCTATGATGCTGCTGGGATGACCTTGGCTATTGCACCAGCCTGCACATACAGGTCTCAAAAGAATAATGCTCATTTTACACGCACGAGTGTACACCTTCTGCTCGCCAATCACCACTCAAAGAGGGAGGAGCCAGAGAGAGAGGGAAGAGAGGGAGAGGAGGAGAGAGCGGGTTGTGCTCATTCATTCTCAGCAGAAGCTCCTCCCACATTCTCAACATCTCCCTCCCTCTCTATCTCTTTGGTTGTGTTTAGAATCAAATACTAGTGCACAGCTTAATGTATAGTGGACACAGTATATATCACTGATTCTTAATACATGAAACTTAATAAAGAAAAACTGAAATATAAATATGCACTTTTTACTTTGGAAGAAAAAGCAGCCATTTATTCTCAATATTGTCCGATATTAATGAAAATACTGAAAAAAAAATATATATACTGCAAACAAAATACACTACCATTCAAATGTCTGGGGTCTAAAAGATGTTAAAACTATTTTTTTAAGTATCTCATGCTCACCAATGCTGCATTTATTTGAACAAAAATATAGTAAACATAGCAATATTGAGAAATATTATTACAATTTAACAGTTTTAATATATTTCAAGAATAGAGTTTTTTTAACTCTAACTGGCCCCAAACTTTTGCATGGGAGTGTATAAATAGCAGAAACAAGCCCTATTGTCAGGAGGTTGTCATTAAATAATAATAATTTGCTTGGCTCTTAAGAACATAAAACACATGCATTCAGAATGATCGATCATGCTTGCAGCACAAACAAACCTGGAAATTTACTTCTCACATGGTATGGATTAAATGCCATTATTTATAAATATAAGTAAAGATGAGTTATACAAATAATACATATAAATTAATTTATATTCATATAAATCATAAATTGTACAAATATCCAAAACCACTAGCCTTAATGAGAGCCATTTAATTAAATATATAAATAAAAAGAAAATGTTATGCTTTACACACCCGTTGCAGCTTATTCAGCCATTTTAAGTGTCAATGGCTATACGTCACATATATAGGCATGTGACGGTATCAAATGTTCATGTTGCTATTAATTGCTGAAGCTTTTATCACGGTATACGGTATTATCACGATATTTAAAGTTGCAAAAAAAGTGTTGTCATAGAAAAGGTTTAATAACTTTCTTAAAACAGAATAAAGTCCAAAAGAACTATAAAGAACAATAGGTAACACTTTACAATAATGTCTCACTAGTTAATGCATTAACATAATCAAAGAGCGAATAGCTACATTTTTACAGAAGTTATTCTTCTTTGATAATGTTAGTTTAAAAAAGCAGTTGTTAGTGTTAGTTCAGGTCCATTAAATAATACAGTTACAACTTTTGATAGTTTTTAAATGCTGAAATTTACATTTAACTAAGATTAGTAAATACTTTAGAAGTATTTTTCATTTGTAAGTTTGTTAACTAATGTTAAATAATGGAGCCTTATTGTAAAGTGTGTGCCTGAACAATAAAGAATCAGAACATATTCAAACAATATCTAGGGCATGTCATTTAGTCCAGATTGAAATATACAAAAAATGTAAGTTTGAAAATGAATAGCCTTAAGTCTTTAAGTATTAGGTTATGTGATGAGCACCGTAGCAAATACAGACATCTGAATGGCTGTGTGAAACATTTAAATAGTACTGTTTAGTATCGCAGGTCTGTTTTGTTTACGAGGATTACCGGGGAAGCGGCTGCATTTCTGCTGTTCCATTAGCGCCATCTGCTGTCAGCGAGTGTAAATGTGCATTTTCCTTCAGCGCATCTCCTTCACTCGTTCTGCGCGTTCCTCTTTGATGTGTTGTTCATTTTAAATGGTTGATGGGTAAAGTATTCATAAAATGCATTCAAAAAAATCGGAATAATTTGTAATAAATACTTATTCACGGTATTTTGAAGTGCCCACGATAACAATACCGTGCATGTTCCTTATCGTGATGTATCGTATTACCGCATACCGGCGCATGTCTAGTAGTCACATAGCAGTAGGGTTGGGTACCGAAACCCAGTGCCATACCTAGAGTATATAACCGGCATGTAACAGTACCGGACCGAATCAGAACGCAGATTTCGGTGCCACTTCAATTCAAACGTGCTTTCGTGCTTTGGCTGGCGCTGAGCCAGAGATAGACGCACTCAGCACTTGACACATGTCACAACTATTGAGTGTTTTCAACTACATCATGTTTATTTTAGGTTTCTGACATTTAAATGCTCATAAGTACTAGCAAAAAATACACACTGATGTCTATGGAAGCCGCAATAACAATCCGTTCAGACAGTTATAATTTGACTACGTGTTTTATTCATATCAGATACACATTATATAGTACGTATATAGTTTAGTCTATTCTTCTCCCAGTTCAACGGTCACTTACCATGGAAACAATAAGGCGATGCGTTCTAAAATATTTAGCCAGAGAATATGGTCATATTTCAAAATGAAGCTGAACCTTGAAGCTGGTTTGTAGCATACCAAGAATACCGACTTCTTTGCTGTTATTAGTACTGTAGTGTAGCTGTGAATTTGTGAAGTTAATTGTGTTTTGTATTTACTTATTTATTTAAGTATACTTTGAACTTTTAATAAATTGTTCAATTTAAAAATAATAATTTAAAAAAATGCAATAAAAAGCCATTCCTTAATCTCATCCACCTCGTTTTGTGGCTCTTTTTTTTTTTTAAGAATCAGTTCAGCACCGTTTAGGCACCGGTACCGTTTTAAAAGTATTTAAAACAATACACAACCCTACATAGCAGTGGTCAAAAAAGATTATTTTCATCAGTTCCACCTTCTAAACTCATCAGAGATATTGATTCAAACGGAAATTCAATTCCCACATGACCTTTGAGTTTGTCTAAAAACAGTAGTTTATTTAGCTTGGAATTTTCTCCAGGGACATCAGAGAAAAACACTAACATTTTCGAATCAGATGGCAATTAAATCACAGATTACCACCTGTAAATGCTGGAATTACATTACGTCCCCCTGGGAAATAATTACCGCCGGAATAGGGCTTTAGAGCAGTATGTTAGAATGCTATTCCAACCAAAGCCTTTCTCTCTCTCTCTCTCTCTCAAACTGCATGGTTTTCCTCCTGCAATCCATCATTCTCCTCCTACACACTCTCTCCTCCTCTCACATGTGTGTGATGTGGAAAACATGCTACACACAAACAGCACCGCTAATGTGTAGGCTTTCACACATGCTAAAAATTCTGCTGGCAGTGGCACCAGATTGCCTTAGAGATATGCAATTACAATGACAGACATCTCATCAGAAACACTTTTACAAGCACAAGTTGTGATTGTATCTAGACAAGATCTAAACTAGACTATATCCAGTGTCATTATTGTTAACTAAAATAAAACTATTTAAAATCACATTTGTTCAAGATGAAATAAAATATAAATATTAGAGCCCGACCGATATATCGGCCGGCCGATATTAGGCCTTTTCCAAACTATCGGTATCGGCATTTATTTATTTAAATGAATATTTTTTTTTTTTAAAAGGGACGAAACACCGCTCAAACACATTGAGTGTTGGCGTCTTTAATATATTTTTATGCTCCTCTGTTCTGTTGTGACAATAAAACAAACAAGTTTATTTTTAAACTGCATTTTCATATTATTTTAGAGAGGCTGAGTTATCATGAATAACTACAAATAACTCATGTAAGGGAAATCTGTTTAAGGGTTTTTTACGCGTTTCTGTTATTTTAATATATTTATTTATTTTTAATATATATCGGCTGAGATATCGGAATATCGGATTTTTAAATGACCAAATATTTGTATCGGTATCGGCCTTAAAAATCCTTTATCGGTCGGGCTCTAATAAATATTTGATGAAAACAAAAATAAAAATAAAATATTTTTTAAATTTGCAACTAAAAGTTACTAAAAGTACTAAAATTACTAAAACTGAAATAAAAATAAATAACAGCTAAAAGAATAATAAAAATGACAAAAACACAAAAACAAAATTCCCGACACTAATATTAAAATAAAAACTGAAAACATACAAATAAAAGTTTTTAAAATATGAATAAATAGAGCCTTAATATATAAATCAACATTATTATATTATAGTTTTTTAGAATGTCAAAGCAAATCTGATTTGGGCAAATGTCCAAACAAACAAACAATAAAAAAAGAAAATAGTTGAAATCAGTTGGAAATAAAAATATTGACCTGTCAGAATTGTCATCAGTGGATCTTAAAAAGATATAAGCCTACTAACAGCCGAGTGACATTCATACAGGAATTTGCCTTGCCTATTTAGCAACTAATTGTGCTTCATTAAAAACAACCAGAGCGCAGATGCCAAGTGTCAGTCACAGATGAGTGTCTCCATGACGACGCAATAAATAAATCTGTCACGATTGCAGCATCCAGGTATCTCTGCACGGTCATCACTTGCAAGAGATAGTGGTGCTTTTGACTTAGCAGCCACTCAGAAAAACCCATGCAACCATATAGCAACAACCCAGAACATCTTAGCAACTGCACAGCAACACCCTAGCGACCATCCACACTCTTACACCATTGCAGAGTGTTTTGCAATGGCAGACAACATACACTTTGTACTTTGTAAAAAAATATAATATATAACTATTAAATATTTCATTAATCAAGCAGTGGCGGCTTGTCAGGTGAAAATCGGAGGACGATAATTTAATGTTCATAATAATACAATTGCAGTTATTCATTTCAGTTCTCAGAATGTGTTTTTCAGAATTGCAATTTCACCACTGTAGCACCATAGTCAGAACCACCACAAATCAGCTGATGTTACAATCGTTAAAACTGTGCTAAAGCGAGGGGAAGGGGAGGCAAAATATTTGATTGCCAACACATTTACCAACCTACCATTCGAACAGCAGCTACAAATTAAATCAATCAGCTTCACTAAACTGCCAAATGTGTTCTTTTAACACAGACATTTAAAAGGACAGATGGATGGATTTTTGCTTCAAGTGATAGGCTAGGTGAGTGAAATTATATTGTTGTGCTGTGCATGCATATTACTAGGATATTGGCTGTTTATTAGTGCGTATAAAGCACATATTAATGCCTTATTCTGCATGACCTTATTCTACGTCTTTTATTCCTACCCAATACCCAAACCTATCAACCAATTTACTTACTAATAAGCAGTGAATTTAAATTAGGAGTTTATTGAGGCAAAAGTCGTAGTTAATTATGGGGAACACATATTCACTATTAAAGGAACACAATGACTTTTTGGGACTTTAGCTTATTCACCGTATCCCCCAGAGTTGGATAAGTCCATACATACATAAGTCTGACAAACCCACCGCTAGCCTAGCTTAGCACAAAGACTGGAGGTAAACGGCTCCAGCTAGCCTACAGCTCAATAAGTGACAAAATAACACCAACATTTTCCTATTTACATGTTGATGTGATGTGTATAGTTACATCGTGTACTAAGGCCGACGGAAAATTAAAAGTTGTGATTTTCTAGACCGATATGGCTAGGAACTATAATCTCAGGTGCTGCGTACCGTAAAACTTCAAATAATATCCCGGGCTTCTATTTACCCTAATCACCGAACTGCACCGGCTTGTTTTTGAAACAGGCGTCTATAAGAGACAGGCTTTTAATTTAGTGTTGAGATGTTCAAGCGTGACGGTAGGAGGTTACCACATTATATTACATTTTATTTATAATTAATTCGAATGTGTTTAAAAATCATTTAATGTAAGAAATGTCTTAGATTATTGGCAGCACAAAAAACGAAACGATGTGACAGCAATGGGCAGAACAATATAAGTTACCGCTAAAATCCATTGAGCGTATGAACTTGTTGCCCGAAACACATCAACAAGAAAGAATGAAGGCTACCCTGTAAAACAACTGCAATCATGTGATAGAAAATTACTCTATTCATCACTATCATCATCCCCGTGATTCTCAATTACAAGTTCATGGGCGAATTCCTCCTCCTCGTTGCTCTCCTCCACTTCTCCAGCCTCCGCTAACTCTGCCTGCCTTGCTCGCACTAACAGCTCCGCCCAGATGCGCACGGCTCTCCCTCTTTAAAACAATGGATAAGGTGATCCTCGCTTCCATCAGAAGCTACGGTCAGGCCACATACCTAAGGATAACATCCCGAAGTTAATGAAATATATCTCCTCCTTCTCCCTCGCACACACAAACACACGCGCACGTCTGCGCGCAAGCATTAAAGGAATTTTTCAGCCGCTCCGTATCCAGCTTTACCCACGCTTGAAATTTGACAACTGTCAGCTTAAATGTCAAATTATACTTTTCTCCATGGTGGTATTGAGAGAATTAAGAAAAACTGAAGACTTAAAGTTCGTTAACCTCTTTGTTATGTTGCCATAGTGATGAGTCGTTCATGAACGGTTCCGTCTGTCACGTGAAATCTAATCAAAACATAGAACAGACGATCTGACGGGTTTGAGAAGATCAAATACAGCCCGATACTAAAAAACAGACCAGGGGCCAGTTGCATAAACTAAGCCATTATGTTAAGACAGTGTCTTAAGATCTAGTATGAGCCACTAGCAGTTAGGCAAGAGGCATTCAGTCTCACTTTTCGTATCAAATTAGGCCAGTCTATGTTTTTATGTAACTGATTTTAAAAAAATTATGAACAGTCTTAAAGAAAAAAAAGTATGTCTAACTTGTAAGACTAGTCTTAACGGTTTATGCAACCGGCCCCAGGCCTCTATTTGAGACTGGCCTTTATTTACCCAAACCTGTCGTCACACCAGGCGTTGGGACTCGGCTATTATTTGAAGTTTTACGGTATTCATTTTCCGTCTGTCTTAGTACACGATGTAACTATACACATCACAACATGTAAATAGCAAAATGTTGGTGTTATTTTGTCACTTATTGAGCAGTAGGCTAGCTGGAGCCGTTTACCTCCAGTCTTTGTGCTAAGCTAGGCTAGCAGTGGGTGTGTCAGACAGAGTTATGGCACGCACGGAGATGAGAATGGTAAGTATGGACTTATCCAACTCTGGGGGATACGGTGAATAAGCTAAAGTCCCAAAAAGTCGGTGTGTTCCTTTAAGCACAAAAAAATCCTGGGGAGGGGATCCCCAAACCTCTACAATTTACTGTGCCTCCTCTATTTTAAACCTGCCAGCCGGCACTGCAATTAAAGGGATAGTTCACCCAAAAATGAAAATTCTGTCATCATTTACTCATACCGCTATCGCTCGCGTCACAACAGCTAAAGGCTCTCTACACTGGACGCGACTGTGGCGAGGTTGACGAGCGAGAGACGTGGGAGGAGCGAGCGAGACCGGTGCGTGATTGAGAATGAGCGTCACCTGCGACGCACACCGGTCTCGAGTCCTCTCATGAGGGAGCACGGAGGCATATAAGGACGAGCGACACTAGTGGAGGACAAGAGAGGACCAGGCCTGGACTTTACGTTGTTTTGTTATGTGTGCGAGCGGCAGTCATCCGTGAGGGGCTGCCGCTTTTACTTTCATTTTGTGTTTATTATTTTATTAAAGTCTTTTAACGTTCGCCGGTCCCCGCCTCCTTCTTCCCATATCAACGAACTTCATTACAACGACAAAGCGCCCGTTGCAAAGCATTTGTCTTTCGCGTCAATACGTCATAAATAGAACGAGGCATCAGTTTACTGTCAGAGATTTGTTGCATGCGTCACGCTGCATCCCGTGTAAACAACATTACGGACTATAATGGGTTCTGTTGTCTTTTGTGGTGTCGCATCGCGCTGCTCGCATCCGGTGTAGACACGGTGTTATCGATTGTCGATTAGGCAAAGTCATGCGCGTACATGCTGCTCAATCGTGAAACACGTAAAGCGGACACAAGGAAAAATGAAGGGGAATCATTTTATGTTAAAAGGCTGATGACAGAATTTTCATTTTTTGGGTGAACTATCCCTTTAAGTTAGAAATTCTCAAGCCATATGTACTTAAATGTGAAATGACATCACTCCAGAGCAGCTCCACGAGCACAATGGCATTCTACTGAGCAAATCCGATTCTGTGAGAAGAATACATCAGTATCCTGGCAGAGACAGGACCTCTTACCACGGCTCGGGCGGTGATCCAGCAGGGTACGACAGTCCAGTGCCAATCTCCGGGTGGCAACAGGTTCCGGGACAGCCATGA
Source organism: Gobio gobio (assembly GCF_949357685.1). Taxonomy (NCBI): domain Eukaryota; kingdom Metazoa; phylum Chordata; class Actinopteri; order Cypriniformes; family Gobionidae; genus Gobio; species Gobio gobio. The sequence continues at coordinate 9,688,212 of NC_137105.1, read as the reverse complement.
GTATAAGAATATCAGCTCCCACACTCAAAAACAACTCTTAAAGTCACAAAAATAGCTATTTAGATAACCTCTTGGTTATATAAATAAACTAACAAATGAAAATAATCAATAAAAATATATAAAAGAGCAGCTTGCTATCTTGCAACTCACATAATCCTCCAATGTCCTAAAGTACAAAAATACAGAAAGCAAACTAACTTGTTGATCTAATACTCACAAAGCCAAATAAACCAAATGAGAAACTCTAAAAAAATAAATAAATAAACTCCCACCAAACACTTCTGAAATAATATTATGAAAAAATCTTGATGCATGCAAACTAAATCCTCTGTAAAGCGTCTCGTTCTTGCACTTTCTCAGGTCTCTTTTTAAAGTTAATCTCTGGGTTTTTGCAGGGTGTTCAGCTCACGACATCCCTTCAGCTCTGGACAGATTCGTGTGCCTTGTCTCACTTGTCACTTACAGCGTCTCCTCAGTCCGACAAACTCCCACACTCTCTGGAGTTTGAGACAATGACGGAGGAGGAATAGTGGAACTCATTGTGTCAGTGAGATGTTTATTAATGAGAGAGAGAGAGAGAGAGAGAGAGAGAGAGAGAGAGAGAGAGAGAGAGAGAGAGAGAGAGAGAGAGAGAGAGAGAGAGAGAGAGAGAGAGAGAGAGAGAGAGAGAGAGAGAGAGAGAGAGATGCAAACCGGCCAAATCCAATGTCCTGTCCTTACAAAAAGGACTACAAGTAGGCCCAAAAGAAATCTGCATCAGCAGAAACCTTCAAAAAACAAACCTCCAGAGTCTTCTGCAGAATGGAAATTACTATAATTTACCAATGCTTCCAGTTATTAACAGCACAGCACTCTCAAAGTCTGAACAAAAGAACAAAAAAGTTTGCAGATTCCATAAAGTCATAATGTGATGGACATAACAACGGATCTTTTCTTATGTATTGTGGCATTCATCCAAGCAGATTATCCGATATGACAAAAAAAATCCATCAGTTGTTGATTGGATGGTGGCAGTTCTGACAGGTTTATGGGGATTAAATTATTGGATAAAAGTGCAGTCGCTTTTGCGAATAGTCAACATTTTGCTGGCGATTTTCCACAGTTAACAGCTAATGAAAGCACTGCTCACACTGAAATCACTTTCAAACCATGCAGCTTTCTGTTATTCATCACATGAACTAAATCTGCCAAGTGGAACTTTTTCGGCCAAATGCGAAACATAAACATGGATTAATTGTTCACAATAAGATCATTGAGATGCATTTAGAAAATAAAGTGTGAATTTCTATTTAAACCAACTTTAAAGATCTGCTAAAACTTTTTAGGACAGTTTCTTTGACAAAGATGTGATGTTTATGCCCTGACAATTCTCGTTTCTGGGAAACGATAGCCTAAATGCTTCCACCTAAACACTGAGTGATGTGGAAAATTAAACACAATCGTATTACATACTCTGAATGCCAACCAGCTAAATAAAAGCATATCAAATGACTCATAAATAACGATTCAATTTTATACCTGCAAAACTTCTCCTACAGCAGAGCCACATTTAACCAAACCATTGGGGATTCACTCAGTTAACATATACATTTGATTATGCGATAAAAAAAAATGCTACGTGTATATACTTCATATGCATTGAACCTCGGATAATGTAGAATCAAGCTCATACCGGTCATGATGTCTTCCAAGTCACTCCAGATGTCGCTCTTGCACTCAAACAGTTACTGCGACGCACCGGCGTCCAGCGGTCCAAAGCCGGACTTCACGCCAAACAAGGACGCTCTGTTCCGCTCACCCACTGTAACAAAGCCGCAGGATGGTGTGAGGCCTACCGCTAGAGCACATAGATGAGATTCAAAACAGATCCCGCTGCACTTGAACACTGCTTACATTCATATTTATAGGTACAATTAACAACATGTTGGTGTTTTGTGGGTTTTATGATAGTCCATTTTTGTGAAAAATGTATCTTGCAGCTTTCCAGTGTTGTTGTGAGCGATTTCAAACCAAACACGAATTTAAATACTTTTACTAATGAATCACGTTTTAACAGCGTTTTTCTTTTCATTCAGTTAATAAACGGATTTAATAATCCTCAAATAATGTGAAGAACATCTTAAGAAATCAACTGTCTAGACAGGGTGTGCAATTTGTACATGTGTGACTAAAAACAGTTGTTTGGACATTCTCGCTTGACATATTAACACTTTCATAACTATAAAAACCCCTATTTTCATATTTTTATTTCTCACCGCTTGTTTTCAGCTGCATAGTCTGGTAGAACATTAAGCTCCTCTCATGTTCCGTCAACGAGCCAAAATAAACATGATAACTGAATCGAATTCACTGCCTCGCATGTGAATGACGGCGCTTCCACACACACTCATTCAGACTCACTTCCTCTGTCTGAGCTGCACTGTTACAGGAAAGCTGCATAGAGGAATTCAACACTTTCAGATAAATTCATCATGCATAAAGTAATTTTTAACATTTAATCATTGTAATAATAGTAATTATAGTAACCATTATAATAATAATAGTTGTATTACGAATGAATATTCATACACAAACATTTATTAGACAAACCAAATTAATTCATCATGCATTGAAGTGTCAGTTGCTGTTTTTTTATTTATTTTTATTAATAACAATAATAATGTCAAATGAATTAAATCAATAGCTGAAGAACACGTCCATATAAATGTATCATACATTGAAGTGTCAGTTAATTTTTTTTTTATTATTAATAACAATATTACTGTGAATTAAAAGGAATAGCTGAACACTTCCAGAATAATTCATCATGCATTGAAGTACCATTTTCTAATGTTTTGTTTGTTGACCTTTCTGATAAATGGCTCTTTGGGTTCCTGGAATCAATGGGACAGCCTATGCTACGAATGAAGACGTATGCTGATGAAGATACTCTCTTAAAGGGATAGTACATTCTTCTTTCAGACGAATACCATCAGAGTTATATTAAAGGGTACATAACACACACGGTTTCTGACAGTCTCATGTTAATCTTGAGTACCTTTAGAGTAGTATTGCATCCTTCATATCTCCAAAGAGTCTTTAGTTTTATCATAGTTATAAAAGACAAATACGCTGTGCAGATTCTTTCCAAGAACAGCCGAACTTGTGCAGGCTTGCAGTGGGCGGAGCTAAAGTGTCACGAGCACACACACGAAATACATCATGGCATTATCCCTGGATAACTTTTGATTCACTATATATTCATGTTATTTACTATATGCAGTTACGCGGCGATTGCCAACAAAACACACACATTTGATGCAGTTCCACTTACCACCAGCGGTTTCGACTCATGACCGGGAACAAACAAACACACTTCCAGAACTCCGCTGCTGCTCCGGAAAAACAGACCGCATCCACTGTTTCCTTAACGCTGGGTTATTTGGGAAGCTGAAAAGGGTTATCTTTCCCTCACACCCATGAACACACTTCTTTAGTTGATTTTGTGGTCTAAAAACAAAATGACAGCGCTGCCGACGGCTTCCGTAAGCCGAATGAAGCTCGTTGATGAGCGCTCTCTTGCTCTCGCTCTGGTTGATGTCCGCACACGCTCATCTGGGAGAAGTGCCCATATTCTGCCCTTTATGACATCATACAGGGACATTTTACTTTATAAAGTTTTAAATATGGATATTTGTATTACACAAACGCATCGCTTTGATTCAGAGGGCCATTATTAACCCCCGGAGCCGTGTGGAGCAGTTATATGATGGATAGATGCACTTTTGTGGACTTCAAAAACAGAGGAACAATTAACTACCATTATAAAGCATTATAAAACATTTTTAATATAACTCTGATTTTATTCATCTTAAAGAAGAATGTCATATACACGTAGGATGACTAGTTGAGTAAATAATAATTTACTAGGTTGAGTAAATCATAATTTAAATTTTTGGGTGAACTAACCCTTTAATAAAGGGCTTCTGAAGCGAAGCATTTGTGTGAGAGAAATATATTAATAAAGTAAAATATCTAGCTTCCGGCGGACCGCCTTCCATATTTAACCTACAATGAAAGTGTTAACACCTCTCACAGTTCAAATCGCTTATGCTACGTCCGACGTCATACGTCGCGTCAGTTACACTTTTTAAGTTGAATATGGAAGGCGGTAAGGGAAACTAGATATTTTAGCCAGGACATTTTTTAATATAACTCCAATTGTATGCGTCTGAAAGAAGAATGTCATATACACCTAGGATGGCTTAAACTTAGCATTTAGTAAATCATGTGGTAATTTTAATTTTTGGGTAAAATTATCCCTTTAAAAGGTGCAGTAAGTGATTTCTGAGAAACACCACAACAAACATGTAGCCAATCAGCAGTAGGGGGCGTATCTGCTCATGATGGGGGAGGAGCAGGAGTGCAGGAAGTAGGTATTCATTTTTAGCATTTATTAATTTATTTGTAATAAACACTTTAACAATTAAAAAAAAATTGTTATTTATATGTTGAATTATGTTTTTTAAAACATACGCGCAGAGTGTGACGTCATATTGTGAAGAATTTGTACGCTCTACTCCTAAACACAAGTCCACCTTCGGTGTTGTGTAAGGTAGGCATATTTGTTGTTCCTTTTTTTCATGTCGTCGTGCAGGCTCTTTTATTGTATATGACAGTGTAAACGAACAGCTTTTATTTAAAGGCTTAATTTATGTCCCGTAGACCGGTCCGTGGCATTACGATTGCAAGCAGTATTAACAATGTCAAAAATGTGATGTGCAGTCAAATGTCTCTTTATGTATGCTGAGTTGTCACAGATACGCTTGTAGTATCTAGTTTTGACGTGTTTTATAGACTCGATATTGTTAATTTAATTGAAATTCAATTCAATATTCAAACGCAACATTAACATGACATTATGCTGCTGAAACACATAATGATTCTAAATAAATTTGTGTTTACACTGGCCAGGAGCCACTTTCTTTACAGCTGTTTTTAGAAGAACTAATAGGCCTACTCTCCTTTACCTTAAGTCACCCTCACCCAATTTAACCTCTCTGCTACTTTAGTATGTTATCTTCTTTCTACTCTATATTTCTATCTATAGTATACCAGTCCACGAATCATGCACTCAGCTGATATACATTAAGATATATTGGGCCATTCCACCATGAAATAATGCTTGCCATGTTTTAGTGAACAAGCATCAGTAAAACAAATAAATGGATCCCACTTTGAAAAATGGAGCGGTTTTTCAAGTGATTAAATATCCATCATTATCATCAGTAAGGTGCACTTCTAGCCAACATTTTGCATGCAACACCTCCAGCATGAGAAACGGGCGTGCTAACAAGGACGCTAAAGACCACAGCCTTTAGCATAAGTCGCTAACTCATCTCTTGAGGCCAGGGGAGAGAGGTTTTACCTGCACAGCTCCCTACTAGCTGGCCTCTGTTACACTAGTTCGCCAAAACTCTCGTGGTTTGACCTCCTTGCGCACAAGGTAACTGCTAAGTTTAACACAGATGGGTTTTGGCCAGGATCAAAAATAGCATTTGTGAAGCCTTAGCTGGGTGCCTGGCAGCATGTAGGGCTTAGGATAGATCTGCTGCTGTTTAAGGAGGACTGGATTGAATCATGTGTGTATTAACTGATTAGTGAGCTCTGGGAATCCCATTAGAGCCAAGCTACCATTGCTAATGCTGATTAAGTCCCTCTAGAGCCCACCATAGACCACAGTCCACAGTAAAATCTCATCCTCTCCCAATAATTAAGCTGAAAAGCACTCATCTTTTTTTTAATTTTCATTTCCATTATTGTGATGCAGTTTTTTTTGTAGATAAAGACTGTGACTCTGTAGCCTGACATCGTCATACTCAGATTCTAGTCAGAATATGAGTCTGATACTGCTCCATTGGGCTGTGATTATGAGGTGTGTTTCAAACGAACCAGGGAAGAAAATGCCTCTGCACTCAATTGGATAGACCTACAACCAATCAGAGCAACGGAGTAAGTGATGTACGTTGAGTAACGCATAGTTGTCAACAGAACTCAACCGCACGCACGCTGGGAGAAGTAGAAGAAGAAGATGAGTGTAAACGATCTTTGCCGGTGTTGTACAAATAATTTAAGTTTACACGGAATACTTACCAACACGATCATCCTTTTTGAGAGAAATAGTAAGGGTGAATGCATGTACGAACAAGTTCTCCGTTTAATAAACGAATTCAACCCAAGCGCACTTTGGTGAGGTCAATGATTATGTTACTGCTGATCATCTGTCCATCATCGTATAAAGCCCGCCCTGACAATTTGATTGGTCCGAACAAATTTGGTTCGAGCATAGTTGCTCCACAACGGATCGAAGTCCAGACCGAACTTCCTGACCTCAAATGTTGTGGGCGGGGCCAAGTTCGGCTGGCATCCAGGCTAGTGACTCTGTGGCTAACTGTATTAACTATGACAGTAGGCCTACATCCATGGTGACCATATGGTCAATGTGTCTACACATGTGTTCCTATAATGCTCTGTCTGGTGTTTTTTCATTTTCCTCATGTGAAACGTCATACTTGCTTAGGTTTATGTTGAAATAAGTATTAAACTTAATTTTCTTTGCGATCATACCGTTTCCACCTAGTGGATGAACCACCCAGAACACCTAGCAACACCCTTGTAGCAAATACCCACAAATCGCTAATATCTTGGCAGCAAGTTTACTGCCGGCAAGTACCACCTACGTTTTCTTCAGGAAATGTGTAATTGAGAATGTGCACTTGTTTATTTCAGAACTATGATTATGGAAAAACCCGGAAATGGTTCACAAAAAAAATTGTACAATGGTAATACCTTGTGGTATTGTGCAAATAACAACCAGTCTTAGAATAGAAAATATGCTGTCTCTCACATGAAATACATTATCAATAGTTAAGTAGGTGGTTTTGAAGAGGATTCTTTTTTTTCTTTCTCTTGACTTGGACTCAAACCTCTTTGGGCTTGGACTTGACTTGGTCTCGACTAGTCCTTATCTTGGACTCGACAAAGGTGGACTTGACTACAGCCCTAATGTATACTCCGTATTGTATTCTATGTATTGCTGCAAGCATATATATATATTTACACTCTAAAAAAAAGGTTCTATATGGCACCAAAAATGGTTCTTGGCTCGTAATCATAGGGGAACCTTTTTAAGTGCTATATAGCACCAATTTTGGTGCTTCAGTGGTTCTTCAGCGGGTCTTCACCGGTTCTTTGGCTGAGGTGCTATATGGCACCACTACCATATACAGAACATGTTAAGATATGGTGCTATATAGCACCAAAAGTGGTTCCTCTATGATTACGACGAAGAACCATTTTTGGTGCCAGAACCTTTTTTTTTTTTGAGTGTTTATATACAATTGTACAGTATGTATCAAGAATCAGCAATTGATACCATTACTGTATCCTGGAACAACAACAGTAAGGGTGTAAGGGGTTGTGCTAGTTGACTTTGAGTCACTAGCTTTTAGTTTACATTGTTTGGCATTTCCTGATTTTGCCTTGTGAGATCACCAAGACTTTCTTTTCATCAGGTCACTGTCTGAAATCTTGTGCATAGTGCACAATTAGTAAATTCTGTCTCAAGCACTTTATCCAGCTTATAGCCAACATTAACTTATCCTACTGACCTGCTTAGCTCAGTTCAGCCAATCAGATACTTTCTTTTGATATCTTTTACTCTGCCTCTATTTCATCTCTATTATTTTCAAGTCATGTCACCTTCATTTATATAGCGCTTTTTACAATAGAAATTGTTTCAAAGCTTTGCAGTGATAACAGGAAATTAATTCAACTTCTTTTTATTTTATAAATGTAGTGCCCAATTTGGATGTGCCATTTTTACACTGCACTTACTTAGTATTCTTTGCATTTACATTGTTTACCCTTTTATAATAATAACCACTCATATTTCATGAGAGATCTATTGACAGAAATCTCCTAGAAGTGTTAAGGTACTGACCTTTGACCCTGAAGGGCTCTTGTTAGCTCAGGTTTTCTCTACTGTAGCTCATGTGACGTCAGTGATGATGGATGCTTTGATTAGCCAGGGCATGAGTGCTGAGTAAGTAATCCTATTTGGGAAACTTGAGCTTCAGTCTCGCTTTCGACGTGGCAATCTGTTGATCGCTTCTCGGCTCAATGTATTGGTAAATTGTGTTTTTTTTTTTCATCACCAAGTTGGTATATAGATTTCATAGGTATTTTGCCTATGTCTTTATTTACCTGCATTTTGAGAATAATGCTGTGCATAACAATATGTAGGATGAATAAAATCAAAGGAAAGACTCTTTGATGGAGATGAACAAGTGGATTTTTCAAAGAGCAGCAAAATGTACAAAGCGTTGGGAAGTTTATTGACTCGCAGGTAAGCAAATGTATCTTTATTTCCAATGCGTTACATTGCTTCATGATTTATACGTAAATCAAGCATGGAAATGTTTGTCGTGTATATAATATATTTCTATTTTGATGTATAAATAATCTGTTTTGTATATTTATGTATTTTACAGGAAAAACCCTAATGTGTAGGTTATAATATTTTCCAGTCAGTTTAATATATATTAGTGTAAAAAATAAGGTACAAAGGCAAAAAGGTACATCTTTGTACCGTATTTACCCGTAAATGTCACATATAGTAAAACAATAGTACCTTAAAGGTACATACTTTAAAAGTCCTTTAAGTGGACATATTAGTAGCATTTTAGCTTTTGTACCTTAGGGTACTGCCCCAGTGACAGCTTTGTACCTTTTTTCTGAGAGTGTAGAATTTTATACCAGTATTTTGCTTTTAATTTATTATCTAGTTTTAGTTTTAAGATATCTTGAATTGACCACTTCTGTTTACATTTGAAATCTGTAAACTGATCTATGCTTTCTGAGTAAGAGCTGGTTTAAGTTGGGATCACAGGTGTGGGATGGGTTGTGTACAGCAAGATAGAGCCACACAGAAAGGGATTGTTTATAGCACCTAACAGTATTATGGAGCTCAGTGCTAAATCTGGCAGCCTCTTTTATAGCATAGGGTGATATCACAGGTCCAGGTAAATAGTTCAGTCTGATGTGTCAACAATGCAGTAAAATGTTGTAACTTGTACACCTGTAGAATAAATTTAACTAATGCAGTTAGCAACAAGTAAAGCAACACGAATTCTAATTTAAAGAGACATTTTTGCTTTTTATTACAATTCTAGAAAATATATATGAAGTTCTGAATTTTCCTTTTTTTATTTTTTATGAAAGGGCGATTCGGCGAGTCCCTATCTCATGGTCAATGGTGGCAAGATAAGCCTGTAGCTGTCATGGTAACATTCAGTGACACGACTGACATCCACAAGATGCAGCCACCATCCTGTATACACGCTCCAATGTCACCAGGTGTGCGGCGCAAACAACTGCTTTGGCAGAACGCTGTGAAACACATTATCAGCCAACGGGGGCTGAGGAAGCAGTTCGGCGTGGAGCCAGCCCAGAAGATTCATGTCACTGATGCCTATATTGAGGAAATCAACCAACAGATACGCAGCAAAGCATCACGGGGTATGACTAAACGCCGTTCCTCGGTTGCCAGAGTTCATCCATCCTTTTTCGGGGATCGCGCCAGTTCATCTAGTACACAGACTAGAGCATCTGCGGACTACGTCAGTGATGCTGACTTTTTTGTGCACTGGGGCCACATCATCCATGGGGTGCATGTGCCAACCTTAAGACACATCTTCAAATCCAAAGATCTCGAGAAACTCTACCAGCGCCATTCTTCACACACTAAAAGAACCTCATTAGTTGTCACAAACATTATTGATGTAGCTGCCAAACTGCATCTGCTTTTGCTCTACCTTGCCCTGGCACCAGACAGTTCGGACATACTGCTGGGCTGGTTTACAGGCTTCTTCATGGCCTGTGCAACTGCCCTGTGTATTTTGGTACTCACCTGTAAACGATCACATTCCCCAAGATGGTTGCATTACGCTGGTATGGCTAGCTGGCTGTCGCAGACTGCTCAGATATTGGGTGGGCTGGCATACGGATTGGAAAGAGACCAATCCTGGTATGTTCTGTTCACCCTGTTTGCCACATACACTCTGCTGCCACTGTCGCTGCTCTGGGCTATCGGAGCTGGCACTCTCACCTCCATACTGCACCTCATTGCAGAGACCATACGTCACCTCAGTGAAGTAGGACTGCTAAGAAAGGTAGAGATGGATCATGGATGGATGATAGATATATGGATGGGTCAATGACCTGTGTACATGGTGATGGATGTATGAGTTCCTTGTCTAACCAAACAAATCTAGCTCTAGTTCTCCCAGGTACAATAATTTTTGTTCCTGAGAGATCGGTTCTCAATTGGCCTCTTTGTCTTTAGATTCTCACCAAGGCTTTGCTGTACACATGCATGAATGTGGCAGGGCTGTTCATCCATTACTTGACCGACCGGTCCCAGAGACAAGCATTTCTTGAGACACGCCGCTGCATCGAAGGCCGCATGAAACTAGAAACGGAAAACCATAGACAGGCAAGAGGGATTAAAGTCTGTATGTTTTGCTGAGATTCCAGTATCCTTTGTCTAGTAATGTTAACAAATTAGCGTTAATATGAACGATTGGAAGAACATATATAGTTATTCTGATTTCAGCTTTTGTTCCCGCCTCAGGAGCGTTTGGTACTGTCAATCCTACCCCGCTTCGTTGCCTTGGAGATGATTGCTGATATGACTTCTATGGATGATGACCTTGATCCACAGCAATTTCACAAAATATATATCCATCAATACAAAGATGTCAGGTATCTCATAGCCTCTAACAGTACATGTTTCAGCGATAATTTATACAGCAAGGATGAATAACCTAAATAATGCAATGTCTGTGTTGTCCTTAACACCCTAATGCCACTGAAAATGTAATGTGCAGTTTGGTCCTCATGAAAAAAAGATGCAATTTATGACAGATTTGTAGATCACACTTTATATTGCTAATTTCTCACTGTCACTATTTAATCTTTATCATTACCTCACTCATTATCTTTCCTTCACAGTATCCTCTTTGCTGATATAAAGGGATTCACGCTATTATCCATGAACATGTCCGCTCAGGAGTTAGTACGCTTACTCAATGAGCTTTTTGGACGTTTTGACCGGCTAGCCGAGGTAAGTTTTCTGATTTAAGTCATTTTAGAGCTTCCAATAGTGTCTTAATTTAAAATCCCTGATTAAAAAGACCATAGTGCACTTTAAAACTCATCCAAGATGCGTTCAGCTGATATTTCTAATGTGTGTCATTTTAGGAATATGACTGCTTGAGAATAAAAATCTTAGGGGACTGTTACTACTGTGTGTCTGGAGTACCAGAGCCTCAGCGGGCACATGCTCGCTGCTGTGTGGAGATGGGACTAGCTATGATCAGCACTATACGGTACAACACAGTGCCATTTCCTGTATAACCAATAAGTTCAGAGAGTTAGAAATATTGTGTGCTTTAGACAATCAAAGTGCATGCCATGAACAACTGTAGCGCTGGATAAGCTTGGTTGCCTAATTCTGGAAAGCTGAATCAGTGGCTCCACATATATTTATGACTTAAACTAATATTAGTGTACTCTCCTTCTGAGCTTATTTGTACAGGCATCAATTATTTATTTATGTATGTATTTTCTTAGATCTATAAGGCAACAACTGAACTTTGACATGGATATGCGAATTGGGATCCACTCTGGCTCTGTTCTTTGTGGAGTTCTTGGTCTACAAAAATGGCAGTTTGACGTGTGGTCCTGGGATGTAGGCATTGCCAATATGCTTGAAGCAGGGGGGATCCCTGGGTGAGTGACCAAAACTTTATACAGGGGGTAGACATCATTTAGACATTCTAATGTTACATTACCTCAATCTTTGCTCCAAGACTTTAAACAGACTAGTTACTGACGTTTGAATAGTTTCCCTTTGGTGTTGCAAGGAACTGCTTTTGTGTGTAACACTCTCTTTTGACTGTCTACTTTTTCAACAGACGCATTCACATTTCACGCGCTACTCTGGACTGCTTGGATGGGAACTACCAAACAGAAGAGGGGCGTGGATATGAACGCAATGAGTTCCTACGAAAACACAAAATTGACACTTTCCTTATCTGCCACAAGGAAGAGGACCTAGAGGAAATTAAAGCAGATCATCCAAAAAATCATCCCTGGAACAAAGAGGTTCCATTTAGCAACATCATTGATATTAACTGTGTATGGCTCTCTATTAGTAGAAGAAAGAAAAACACTGAAGATTATTTCCAATTCTTGTATAATGGGTCTACCTCTCTGGTGAACTTTAACCTTGCAGATCTTGGCCTCCTTCTCCAGTGGCTCTTACACGCAACTTCCTACATCCTCAGTTTGCAGATCCAAGTCCAAGGAGATCAACAAACGGATAGAGCATGCAGTCGATCTCCGCAGCAGTGAGCGCATGCGCCAGGAGCACATCACTTCAGCCACATTGGTGTTTAAGGATACACACATTGAGGACAAGGTACAAGAGGCAGGATGTGATGTGATAAAAAATATTGTCTTGGACTCGAGTTTTGTCATGAACTCAGGAACATGAGGACTTGACTCAGACTTTACTTTGTCTCTGTCTTGACTCCAATAACACTGGTTTGGATAGTCTAGTCTAGATCAGGGGTGGCGAACTCCAGTCCTGGAGAGCCTCAGTCCTGCAGAGTTCAGCTCCAACCCTGATAAAACTCATCTGCCTGTAGCTTTCTAGTAACCCTTCAGACCATGATTAGCTTGTTCAGGTGTGTTTGATTAGGGTTGAAGCAAAACTATGCAGGAATGTGGCTCTCCAAGATCATCATGAAAATCGTTTAACAATCCAATTGATCATAAAACATGAAGTTACTAAAATGTGTATGCCCAAAGATTTGTTTTATTTCTAAACCAAAGGTGCCTTTTGAAACAAAAAAACTGACTGTTATATTTTGCACCTTGGTCCAGTTCTCACAGGTGAGGGATGAGATGTTTAAGACCAATTTAGTATGCTCCTTCATCATATTTCTTCTCCTCATGGCTATCCAAGCCCTCATCCCTGTACCCAGGTAGAGTCTAGCCAACTGATGTTTAGCACCTGAAAAATTATATTTCTGTCACTTTTACATAGAGCTGTTATGTTAAAATTCACCTCAATTTTCCACTGTCTTCATTGCCTTATCTGTAGGTTGTATCACTGGACAGCATTACAGTTTTGTATGTTCTTGCTGGGATATCTATTATTGCTTGTGATGGCCCTGGCTGAAGAGTTCAAACATTCTCCAAGTATCCTTCAGCAGTTCTGCTGCTGGATCCATGAAAACAACAGTATGCGGAACATTCTCACTGTCACAGCTATAGCCATCCATTTTGGCATGGCCCTCTTTGACATGGTAAGACTTGCATTAATTAATTTTTTGTGCAATTTTTAAAAAAATTATTTTTAATTCTGGAATTGGTCATGATGGCATTTTAGTTGGCAAATGTCCTCAATTTGCCTCTAGAGCAATACCCAAACATAACGTAATCTTTTTTGGATGGTGTGGACTAGTGGATAAAGGTCAGGGCTGGTAACTGATGGTTGGCTGATTCAAGCATCATTGGGTCCTCGACTAAGGTTGTTTCGAGGTGGTAAATTTTTTTCTATTAAACTCTTGTGTGGATTTGCATGTGCTACTACCAAGGTTAGGATTACAGATAGGATTACTGTGGTATGAATGTCAAATGTGAATCTCGCAAGATGTTTTGGAGAGGGTTAGACACTTAACCTAGCCTGGCTCTGCCCTCCTACGTACTTCCGCTCAATTTTCCTTTTCCTTCAGTACTCCGTCTGGGATTGCGGTATATCTCTGGTTTTTAACCGGTTTTTAACCGGTCCAATCAGCGAACAAAGGGAGAGGCTGAGAACGATGACGTTGATGTTGTGCGCTAGTTTGAGATTACATATGTCACGACCAAACGTTAGCGATTGGTTATGGCAGATCCAGAGTGGTTCTGGGCAGATCCAATAGTTTTAACCCTCTGGTGCTCTTCGGTCATTTCTGACCGGAACATTTTCTGTTTTGAAATGTTAAAAATCACAGCTTCATTGGAATGATATGAAATTTGGTGACTTTTCTTGCATTAGGTATGTAAACACACAAACAAATTGGGGTCATGATTCGAGCATGCTAATTGGTCGTAAAAAAAAAGTAGCGTTCATTGTCTTCGGTCATAATGACCGACCATAGGAAATGAATGGGAAATCGGCAAAAACACAAAAATTCACAGAATATTTGTGTGTACAATCTACAAATCGGCCACAATGCTGAAAAAAAGTACACAACTGTAAAGGGGTGACACTCTAAAACATCAAGAGTGTGATATTGACACATCCACTCACACACACATGCACACACGCACACTTATACACACATACACATACATCTATGAAAAACTGAACCTATGAACCACATTTGGAATTTTTAAAAATCACAGCTTCATCAGAATGATATGAAACTTGGTGACTTTTCTAGCATTAGGTATGTAAACACGCAAACAAATTGAGGGCATGATTCGAGCATGCTAAGAGGTCGTAAAAAAAATACTCCCACTTGTACTCTTCGGTCAAAAATGACACCATTGGAAATTAATGGGAAATCTGCAAAAACAGAAATTCACAGAAAAAATCTATATTTCTAACAAAAGAAAAACAAAAAAAACTTTATAATAAATAGTCTTTGAGATTCTTTAAATATATATTCAAATCCATCAGCAGAAAATCATTAAATGTGTTCAAAACAGAACTAGGGAATTCTCCATAGAGACCTCTAGTGATTACACCCATGGTTGCATGATTTCTTAAATAATTCCAAAAGACGGCGCTAATCTGCCTTCAAAAAAATATATTTTGAAGGCCTAGTCTCTCTTTTAACCTGAAATACAGCAATAATATTTTTTTTAAATAAAATGTAAAAAAAAAAAATGTTCTAAAAAATTTTCAATGGCAAATAACAATTATTACATAAATATTAAAAATACCATCAAATAATCTCAAAATACAAAATTAAAAAGAAAAAATATTATTGAAGAAAAATAAATTGCATTGGTTTTACTGGGGTGGAGGAAGTTTAATTTTTAGGTGTCCGGTCACTTATGACCGGGAAGACAACCAATGCAACCCCTAAACGAAGAGCACCAGAGGGTTAAACTTCAACAGAGTACCGGCCTTCAAGGAAGTTAACGCTTGTCAATGGAGAGTGGCCAGTCTGGTAGGACCAGGCTACACTTAACCCTGTTCACCTTGTATTTTGTTACGATGCTTGGGATAAATGTGTGATAAATGGCTACTTACCAGGTCAAATTAGTGTCTCATAATGTTCCACTTCATGTTTTAATTGTTGGAGGATAAAAAATTGGGCTTTACAGTGTCAATTACGGTCCATTCATTGAAATTTTTCATCTTGTGCGTATCCAGATATGGTGCAACTCTACTGAGACAAGAGAAATAAACACCAGTGAAACAGAGGAATATCAGACCAGCCAGAAGCCACTTACTGCCTGCACCTATCCAGAGGTGTGACTTCTAAATAAACTGCCTTGTTATGAAGACTCCACCTACCTGTTATTATATGTCATGTCTATTATATGTAATATATACAGTTCTTCATTCTGAGTGGGGTGGTATCTATGGTGACCTGTGCTGTGTTCCTGAGGCTGAGCTCTCTCTTGAAGTTGACTATTCTGTTGTTGGTGGTGGCCGTCTATACTTACTTCATTGAAGTGTCCTTCCACATGCTGTATGCACATCAACCAGAGCAGAAACAGTTAAGTAGGTGAGTGTTTATGATAAATCTCTAACACACTATTTAGAAATGAACTACTTTCATACACTTAACGTTTATTTGCATGTTATACTTACAAGGTCCCACTACCTCAGAAGAAAGGGAGTCTCAATTCTGTTGATGGCAATGTTCGTCATAGCGGTGTTCTACAATGGACGACAGGTATGAATTTTTCCGTTTTTTTTCCCTTTTTTCTCCAGTTTCAGCAGGGTTGTCAACTCTCACACATTTGGAGTGAGACGTTTAGGCTTTTAGGCTCTGTCTCGCGCCCTCACACTGCCCAAGTATATCTCACAGCAAATTTAAAAAGCCAATATGCTGCTGTGTGCAACGCCGCATGAAGTCAAACACAAGTATTGACAAGGTATGGGTTTTAATTAAACATGTCAATGAAGTCAATGAAGAATGAATTTCAATGAGGACCTGCAACCTCTTGATTGGACCAGTCTGTACCAATCACATTTTCCCCACATCGTGCAAGGTCGAGTTTATAAGTTGCTGACCCTCAACTGCACGACGATCACCGAAGATGCTTAGGCGGTATTGTGAAATTTACTATTTGTGCACACAAAGCAGATTTACACGTCTAAAATACATGTATTTTATTAATTAGAGTTGTTCATTTTAACCTTTAATAATAATACCAGCTGACAGGGTTCCCTGTATGTTTACAGCATTAGTTGAGAGTTTTTTTCCTTGAGAAAAGTTTACATGTAGCTCCTGTACCTGATATACCGTACATGATCCAAATGAATCAATACTGAATCAAGATCAGAATAGTATCGCAAGCTTATGAATTGAAATTGTGAAATATGTGTCAAGCACTGATAAAAAACAGTAGGCTACCAGTTATTCTAAGGTTTTGTGCATCACATAATTCTCACTCCAAGCTAGACTCAAAAGTTGGCAACCCTGGTTTCAGTATTCCATTTTGAAAACATGTCGCCCTGAAGCTTTATATCATATTACATTATACTCTATAGCATGTAGTCATTATCTGGCAGGGAATGGGAAAATTTTTATATACATCTGGGATCTTTCCTTATTCTGTACCATCTCTTTCTGATTCAGTGGGAGGCCACAACACGGCTGGATTTCCTGTGGCGTTTGCAAGCTCAACAGGAAGTAGAGGAGATGAGAGACCTGAGGGAACACAATGAGTGTCTACTGCATAACATCCTGCCTGCACATGTTGCTCGTCACTTCCTAGAGAGAAACAGAAATGACCAGGTACATCAGAATCATATATAAGCGACTATCAGTGATGATATTAATTATGAGCTAATAATAAACTTGAAGAAAATGTGAGTGATGCTTGCCTGTGCAGAATTTGCTCCCATGATGCTAGGGTGATCTTATCATCTAAAGGCCCACTGAAGTGCCTTGAAAGGCGCAGCATTATTCAATGCGTTGACATAATTTCCACTGAAACAAGAACCCAGATGGAACATATCGAACAGCTTTTTTGACTTTAAAGGTGCAGTAAGCGATTTTTGAAAAATGTTGTTGAAAGTGGATCGGACCGAGCACCACAACACACTTCAGCCAATCAGCAGTGGAGGACGTATGCACTCATGATGGGGGCTTTACAAAACGCTTTACATAGAAGGGGGGAATCTATCACCACCAATGTGCAGCATCCACCTGGATGTTGCGACTGCAGCCATAGTGCACCAGTTTAACCAGCTTATTGGTGGAGAGGAGACAGAAGCCAATCAATATATTGGGATGATTAGGAGGCCGTGATGATGGACAGAGCCCAGTGAGCAAATATGGCCAGGACACAGGGTTAAACCTCTACTCTTTTTCAAAGGACATTCTGGGTTTTTAATGACCACAGAGAGTCAGGACTTTGGTTAAGCGTCTCATCCGAAGGATAGTGCTTTTTGAAAGTAATACTATATACCCCCTCATTATACTGGGACGTTGGGACCCACACATACCACAGGGTGAGTACGCCCTGCTGGCCTCACTAACACTTCTTCCAGCAGCAACCTTGTAGCCTGACAAGCCAGAACAACATCAAGATGTTGGGTCTGGGAACACACCATTGGCAAGGCTCAATCCGAGAGGCGGGATAAACGGTTGTCTTTCAAATTCCCTCTGCACGCAACAGGATAGCGCTACAACCAACCAGAACGCTATCAGTGGTGAAAACAATCACAAGCGGGTTGTGGCTGAGTCCCATCTGTGTTGACAGCGGAACAAGTTGATAGATTCAACTTTTGCCGTATCCGGTCTGCAAAACTCATAACACATCTTCCTTTTTTAAGAATGACTTCAGTGCCGTAACCGTTCTTTGTTAGCAGGGAAGTAGCAGGGATTTCACGCGGAACCGTCACAACTCTGCCATCATTATGTTAAGCCCGCCCACCGACTCTATACACGATGTGATTGGCCTGACTAGAGTTTGGTTTTTCAAGCTTGCAAGTCTTCGGAGAGTTGCTAGACGACCCTGGCAGCAAATTACATTTGCGTCTAGATTTCTAGGTTAGCAACCTTGTTTTCTCAGGAGGATTTCCCATCCAGGTACTGACCAGGCTCAACCCTGCTTAGCTTCAGTGGGCAATCAGTCTTGAGCTATAGGGTGATATGGCTGTTTTAAGTGTCATTGTTTGTCTGGAGCTGCTGTGCTGCTGGTGACCAACTCTTGCTTGTATATACTCTTGTGTACTGTATGTACAGTTTTTGTGCTTCCTTGTCGCTTTATTTTTCACAAAGCATTATTTTGCTTCACTGTATTGTGCATTTTGGGGGCGGAGCAATGAAGGGAGGGGTGTGTTAGTTTGGGTTGATTTCAAATATCAACAGTGTTCAACAACGATTCTCAAAAAAAATTGCATATTGCAACTTTAAATAAGAAATACAACAATCCACACAGTTTGCGGTATCATTAACGTCCATGACAGTTTTAAGGGTAGTGTCAATCCACCGTATTTTTAATGTAAGAGCAGGCATGGCCAGGGCCGGCCCGTGGCATAGGAGGAATTGGCCAATGCTAGGGGCGCCACTCATCTATAGGGGCGTCAAAATGAAATGGGAAATTTTTCCACCCCCATTTTATTACCTATAGTATTTTATTAATATTAATTCGAAATATTACCAAATAAAGCAACAACAACAACAACAAAAAAAGTAACTAAGTCCCCCGACTCTTCTTGGTCCGCCACATCAATCTCCCCCGCCAAGTGAGTAGGGTACTTGAAGTGCATCAGAAATATAAACCGCGATCAGTTTAACGTTGGGAATTTGTTGTGTCGTGTCGCCTCTCGCCGCATCCAACATAGACAGGATTGCTTTCGTTTTTAGGGTATTTATAACGTATGGCTGAATTGTAGTGCCAAAAAAGACAGAAGCCCTCTGATGCAGGGAAGATAAGGGATAAACAGAGGTAAAGTGATGTAGGCTAATTGATATGTCATCCTCAATAAACCCGTCTCCAGCCTGATGGCTCCGATCTTTCGAATATTGCAATTTAATAATTGTTTAATCAATACTACATCCTCAATAAACCCGTCTCTGGCGTGTTGCCTCCGATCTTTCGAATATTGCACTTTAATAATTGTTTTATCAATACGGCATCCTCAATAAACCGTCTACGGCGTGTTGCCTCAGATCTTTCAAATATTGCAATTTAATAATCATTTAATCGACACATCATCCTCAATAAACCCGTCTCCGGCGTGTTGCCTCTGATCTTTCGAATATTCCGATCTATTATGACCTCTGACCTGTAAAGTTGCCAGAATAATAATCATCCGCAGTTTGTTAATTGGCCTGAGGAGACTGAGCCTGGTTTCTCCCAAGGTTTTTTTTTCTCCATTAGGTCACCTAATGGGGTTTTGGTTTCCTTGCCACTGTTGCCTTTGGCTTGGCTTGCTCAGTTGGGGACAATAAATAAATACATTTTTCAACTAAATATCCAAATAAATCAAATTATTAAACTAAATTAACCATATAAACTAAATTACTGATCTAATTACTGTTCTAATGCCCACATTGTCACTGTATGATAATTGAAATGACCTGATGACATCACCGTTTTCTCCGGAATGGCTGTACGGCTGAATAGAATTCTGTTGCATTATTTTCCGGTTTAACACTGTGTAGCTGCTTTGAAACAATCTGCATTGTTAAAAGCACTATATAAATAAAGTTGACTTGACTTGGCTAATGAATGAACAGTTTACTATCAAATTGCATAGGAGTAAAATACTAATGTTCGCTAATTAATTCCAGTTATTTTTACCTTAAACTTTATGCAAGCAGCTGTTCCGGGTTCTCCAGAGGCCACAGACAGTGTGATTTAGATTTTTTTTAAAAATTGATTTAAAAACGCATGTAATATCACTTTTTTTAATAGCCTAATGTTTTTACTCTACAGTTGTGGAGTTTTAAGGGACATATGGCAATTTTAAAATGTATTTGCTGAAATTAGTAATGATATTTATTAGAGATGCTCCGATCAGCATTTTTGGGGCCGATCACCGATTACCAAGATCATGATCTGCCGATTGCCGATCACAGAATGGCAGGGGAATGGCAATCTTTTATCTATAATCTTGCAGAGTTTGCACCATTTGTAGAAATGAAACTAGCCTATTTCTACAGTTTTTTTTCTCAATACAGTTAATTTAGAGTTAGAGTCAAGATCTTGAAGAACCACCAAGTGTTTATTTTAGAAAATGAGATAACTTAAGGCTACTGTAGGCCATCTTTCCCAAATAAATGTATATAATAAATGTATATAATTACCTCACCTAAATATTTGATCATGCAGTGCATTTTTGTTTTTAAAGAAAAATTTTCAGGTAGGTCTAACATTAGTATTGAGATAAGAAATCCTAAAGACATTTAATAAGAAATCAAATGTAAATTAATATTGGTCTTCCCTGAATAAATTAAATTAGATTATTCCTTTCACTTAAGGTTGCAAAAGTTAGTCATTCAAGAGCAGTGAGTGTCATAAAGGTTCATCAAACAACACTGTTACGTCCGGAACTAAAGAAATGGTCAGATTCAATTGCAAGTAAAAGATGTTTATTTTGAGTATGACAAGAAGGTCTGGACACAGCGAAGATCCTCCAGGAAGAGACACTTGGCGGCACAGGGACTCTGTGGACAGCAGCGATCTCCCGTGAGGTGAAGTGGTGAAGACGGTGATGGTGACACAACCACAGGAATCGGTGAAACACGAAGATCAAGGAGCACGGAGAACAACGGGGAGAGGAACAGGAGGGCAGGCAGGAAACAAACCGGACGACATCCAACAACGCTCTGACAATGACATGACAAACAGAGAGACAATAAATAGGGTGCGCTGATCAACCGCAGCTGGAACGCTGATCATCGCAGCAGGTGTAATCAATAATCAGCACACCCAACATACGCACGCACAACTCATTCAATCAACCCACACACACACACATTCACTCATGCGCCCACGTAAAACGTACGAGAGTGAGATAGTGAATTCCTGAACCGTGACAGTACCCCTCCCCCTAGGAGCGCCTCCTGGCGCTCCCAGAAGAACTTACCTGTTGCTTGTAATCGTCAATAAGGGAGTGATCCAGAATGTCCCTAGCAGGAACCCAACTTCTCTCCTCCGGACCGTAACCCTCCCAGTCCACCAGGTACTGGAATCCGCGTCCCCTCCGTCTCGAGTCCAGAATACGGTTGACCGAATACGTAGGTTCCCCATCTACGAGACGCGGCGGTGGGGGAACCGGGACCGGCGGATTAAGGTGAGAATGAAAAACAGGCTTTAATTTGGATACGTGAAAGGCGGGGTGAATTCTCCTGTACGCTGGAGGAAGTTTGAGGCGGACTGCCACCGGACTAATGATCTTGGTGACAGTGAAAGGGCCAATAAATTTAGGAGCAAGTTTATTAGATACGGAGCGGAGCGGAATATTTCTGGTAGAAAGCCACACTTTTTGACCCACGACGTATACGGGAGGCTTAGACCGGTGGTGATCGGCTTTAGCCTTGGTGCGCGCCCCCACTTGGAGCAGAGTCTCACGGGCTCTGGTCCATGTGCGGTGACACCTCTGGACAAAGGCGTGGGCGGAGGGGACCGCGACTTCGGAATCCAGACTCGGAAAAATAGGTGGCTGGTACCCTATACTACACTGGAACGGAGAGAGGCCCGTAGATGACACTGGTAGTGAATTATGAGCGTACTCAACCATAGACAGCTGTTGGCTCCAGGAAGAAGGATTCTTGGATACCAAACATCGTAACACTCTCTCCAAATCTTGATTGGCACGTTCAGTCTGACCATTACTCTGGGGGTGATAACCCGAAGACAAACTAACCGTAGCTCCTAGTAATTTACAGAATTCTCGCCAAAATTTGGACACGAATTGGGGACCCCTGTCAGAAACTACGTCCATCGGGAGGCCATGTAACCGAAAAACGTGGTCAATGACAGACACCGCTGTCTCCTTGGCTGAGGGCAATTTGGGCAAGGGAATGAAATGTGCTGCCTTCGAGAATCGGTCCACTACGGTTAAAACAACCGTCATGCCATTAGAGGGCGGGAGGGCGGTGACAAAATCTAGCGCGATGTGGGACCAAGGTCTCGAAGGCACCGGCAGCGGATGGAGTAACCCGTCAGGAGATCGGTTAGACGTCTTACCAATCGCACAAACTGAACATGCCAATACAAAACTGCGGACGTCACGAGCCATTAATGGCCACCAGAATCGTTGCTTTATCAAACCCCTAGTCCGGTTTACTCCTGGATGGCAAGCAATGTTGGAGCAGTGACCCCATTGAATAACTTCGGACCGTAACTCCTCCGGCACAAACAATCGGCTCGGTGGACCGCCGGGCGGAGGCGTTACCCCTTCTAAGGCCGATCTGACCTTCGATTCGACCTCCCATGTGAGTGTGGAGACCACTAGTCTCTCCGGCAAAATACACTCGGGAGTAATCGGGCGTTCGGATGGATCAAAAATGTGAGATAAAGAATCGGGTTTGATGTTTTTGGACCCGGGGCGGTACGAGAGTAAAAAGTCAAAACGACCGAAAAAAAGAGCTCACCGAGCCTGCCTGGAATTGAGTCTTTTCGCAGTTCTAATATACTCCAAGTTCTTGTGATCAGTCCAAACGATAAAAGGTACCCCCGACCCTTCTAACCAATGACGCCACTCCTCCAACGCTAACTTGACGGCCAGCAACTCCCTATTACCAATGTCATAATTACATTCGGCAGAAGATAAACGGTGGGACAAAAACGCGCAAGGGTGCATCTTGTCATCTGAGAGAGAGCGTTGCGATAGAACTGCACCTACCCCCACCTCTGATGCGTCGACCTCTACCACGAACTGACGTGATGGATCAGGGGCGATAAGGATGGGGGCCGAAACAAAGCGGCCTTTCAGTTTGGTAAATGCAGCTTCTGCTGCATCAGACCACCTGAACGTAGTTCTGGGAGAGGTCAAGGCGCGGCTAGTTGGCTGTAGTTGCGAATGAAACGCCGATAGAAGTTGGCGAACCCCAGAAACCTCTGCAGGGCCTTACGGGAATCTGGACTTGGCCACTCTACCACAGCCTTAACCTTGTCAGGGTCCATACGCATTCCCTCAGACGAGACGATGTATCCTAGGAAAGGAACAGACTGTGCATGAAAAACGCATTTCTCCGCCTTGACAAAAAGCCCATTCTCTAGCAACCTCTGAAGCACTCGTCTGACGTGCTGAACGTGTTCCTGGAGAGATGAAGAAAAAATCAATATGTCGTCCAGGTAGACATATATGAACTGGTCGACCATATCTCTCAGCACGTCATTGACGAGTGCCTGGAAGACCGCTGGGGAGTTGGATAGCCCGAACGGCATCACCAAATATTCAAAGTGCCCCCTGGGGGTATTAAAAGCGGTCTTCCACTCATCCCCCTTCCTGATGCGAACCAAATGATAAGCGTTACGTAAGTCCAGTTTTGTGAAAACAGATGCTCCCTGCAACCTCTCAAAGGCTGAAGACATCAGCGGCAAAGGATAAGTATTCTTTACCGTGATGTTATTCAGCCCTCGGTAATCAATGCAAGGTCGCAGTGAACCATCCTTCTTTCCCACAAAAAAGAACCCCGCCCCCGCTGGAGAAGAGGAAGGTCGGATGAATCTGGAGGCTAGAGAATCAGAAATGTATTTCTCCATGACCTCCCTCTCAGGAATAGAAAGAGAGTAAAGTTTGCCTTTAGGCGGAGACTTACCTGGGAGTAAATCTATAGCACAGTCATAGGGACGATGCGGAGGAAGAGAAGCAGTGCGGGACTTACTGAACACCTCCTTCAGGTCCTGGTACTGGGGGGGCACGTTAGACAAATTCACCACCTCACTCTGAAAAACAGGACGAGACACAGACGAAACGGCAGACACCAGACAACACTCATAACACTTATTACTCCAGGTGGAAACTGAATTATGTCCCCAGTCGATCCTAGGGCTGTGCTGGACCAGCCAAGGATGACCGAGGACAACGGGAGCCAGGGGTGAGTCCAAGAGTAGGAATGAGATGAGTTCCGTGTGGTTGCCAGATGTAATGAGTGTCAATGGTTGTGTGGTGAATGTAATACTGGGAAGTTCTTGTCCGTTAAGTGCGTTGACCTTGATACTGTCCTGAAGTGTAGTGATGGGTATACCCAGAGTGCGTGCCAGTGAAAAATCCATAAAATTACCCTCTGCTCCGGAATCCAAAAGTGCCTGACAGACGTGTGACTGGGCTGCCCACAGCAGTCTTACCGGAAGGCGAGTAGAGGATGAGGTCTTCTCCACGGAGATCCCGCCCGACAGTAGCCTCTGGTTTACCACCGGGCATGGTCTTTTACCGGGCATCTCTCCAGGTAATGTCCTGTACCACCGCAGTAGAGGCAAAGACCATGGGATCTCCGTCTCTCTCTCTCCTCCCGGGAAAGCCGAGCCCGACCCACCTGCATGGGCTCCAGATCAGCACTGGAACTGACCGCACCCCATCTGTTGGCTTGAGAGCACTCGACATTGGCGGCTTGAGCCCTTCCTCTCGACGACTGCTCCAGGCGACTGAGGCGACTAATCCACCCTCAATGTCAGCTCGATAAGACCGTCGAGTCTCTCAGGAAGGTCCAGGATGTAGATCTCTCTTTGGATGCGGTCAGCCAGCCCATGCAGGAACATGTCCCGCTGTGCCTCCTCGTTCCAATGGCACTCAGCGGCGAGGGTGCGGAACTCAATGGAATAGTCTGAGACCGAGCGGTTGTCCTGACGAAGATCGGCCAGCTGACGTGCTGCCTCTCTCCCCGCCACCGCTCGGTCAAACACTCGCTTCATCTCTTCTGAGAGTGCCAGGAACGAGGAACAGCAGGGTTGACGATTCTCCCACACCGCCGCTCCCCACAGCGCCGCCCGTCCGGAAAGCAGAGTTAACACGAAAGCCACCTTCGCCTCCTCGGTGTGAAAAGTCTGTGGTTGGAGCGAAAAAACCATAGAACACTTGGTCAGGAAAGGTCTACAGAAATTCGGCTCACCGTTGTAGCACTCAGGACTGGGTAGGCGTGGCTCGGGATGCCGGATCGGCTCTGCAGGTGTGGGGGGAAACGGCGGTGGGTTGGGCACAGCAGGACTGGCGAGTTGTTTGATCCTTTGGGTCAGCTCGGACACCTGTGCCACCAAGGTCTTAACCGCGTGTCCCGTGATGTTCAGATTCTCTTCCTGTTGATCCATCCTCGCAACACTTTGCGTCAGAAACTCACTCAGGTCCGATGAACTTGCTGAATCCATGTTATGGTCAGAGCGTTCTGTTACGTCCGGAACTAAAGAAATGGTCGGATTCAATTGCAAGTAAAAGATGTTTATTTTGAGTATGACAAGAAGGTCTGGACACAGCGAAGATCCTCCAGGAAGAGACACTTGGCGGCACAGGGACTCTGTGGACAGCAGCGATCTCCCGTGAGGTGAAGTGGTGAAGACGGTGATGGTGACACAACCACAGGAATCGGTGAAACACGAAGATCAAGGAGCACGGAGAACAACGGGGAGAGGAACAGGAGGGCAGGCAGGAAACAAACCGGACGACATCCAACAACGCTCTGACAATGACATGACAAACAGAGAGACAATAAATAGGGTGCGCTGATCAACCGCAGCTGGAACGCTGATCATCGCAGCAGGTGTAATCAATAATCAGCACACCCAACATACGCACGCACAACTCATTCAATCAACCCACACACACACACATTCACTCATGCGCCCACGTAAAACGTACGAGAGTGAGATAGTGAATTCCTGAACCGTGACAAACACAAAACAAAGAGAATCTCAGAGACAGCAGCAGTTTATTTGACAGCTGTCACTTTAAGAGCGAACATGGATATGGTTACAGTTGCACAAATGTTCACTCGCGAGTCACGACGGGATTTACGTGCATACTCGTCAAGACGGTAATTCAGTACATACATTTGTGTGTATCTGAACATTTCAGCGCAATTTGTACTCGCAAGCTTTTGCTGTGAGACGTAAGTTATTTAATATAGAAATATGAATTGTACCTCACCTTCAGCATTATAATTATTTTACCCGCGCTGGAAAGAGAATGAGACGGTGTCGCTGCATATAATGCCCTAGCTCTCACGGCAGGTGCGGGTTTATGTGTCGTCAGCATGCGATCGGTTCATGAGATCGGCCTTTTTGGAGACCGCCGATCATCATCCCAAAGCGATTATCGACCGATCGAGATCGGTTGCCGATCAATCGGAGCACCCCTAATATTTATACACAGGTTTATTTAAAATAGCAACATTTTATGTAAAATTCATATTAAATATCTTAATTTCTCAGTTTAATTCATGGTGAAAACATGAATGTGCATAGTTTAGTGGAAGATTGCTGCCATCCACTGGAAAACAAACACTTTTGCTAGTTCTCAATAGTTTATGCATGAATGCTAGATGCAGTTACTCTTGCTCTTTGTGTTTTGGCTGTATTGTGGTGTATGCGCTATTTTTGTATAGTTAAACTATCATCAGCCTTTAAAAAAAGAAACAAATAATATTATGAACATAATGACGGGGTAGAATGGGACTGGACATCAAATAAAAATAAATAAAAATAATTAAAAAATTATTTAAAAAAACAAAACATCAATGCATTTCAAAAATAAAACAGTACCAGTGTTTCCACAACTTAGACAGATAACATGTAGTGCTAAACCTTGATACAAGGGGCACCAAGTAAAATCTTGCCTAGGGCAGCAAATTGGTCAGGGCCGGCTCTGGGCATGGCCATTTGTAACTTGATGTGTGAGGCTTCTGGCGTCACCCGCTTCCAGTTATTTTACAAAAACAATCTGTTATGCTGGTATTTGGTATCATATTTTAATACTTCGTAATCATAAACACACTGGTTTGTAGTGCAAATAGTTATATTTACCTATAGCAGCTAATTTATCAGAAGTCTTGCACATTCACAGAAAATAAGGTGGATAAGCAATGGTAGCAATGACGCACAACTAATAAAGACCAAATAGAAGTCCAAGCTTCATGTTGTCTTTGTCCTCTCAGGAGCTGTACTCTCAGTCCTATGATGACGTGGGGGTGATGTTTGCCTCCATCGCTGGCTTTAATGACTACTATGAGCAGAAGGAGATCAAGCACGAGGGAGTTGAGTGTCTCCGACTGCTCAATGAGATCATTGCAGACTTTGATGAGGTAAGACTTTGATGAAAGGCTGTACTTTTTTGCTGATGTTTTTATCTCTCATTTGATACACAAGCCCTCATTGTTTTTGTGTCTCTCTGGAAAAGTTGTTGGAGGAGTCATATTTTTTGGACATTGAGAAAATCAAAACCATAGGCAGTTGCTACATGGCAGCATCTGGTTTATCACCAAATAAACAGGTAAACCAGGCTACTTCATTTGATTTGCCTACTTAATTATATACGTTTGGAATGTCCAACTGTCTATGCACCGTAATTGTTCTGTGCTTCATCCTGACAGTCTTGTGTTGTAAATGACTTGCATCATCTCAGTGAGTTGGTTCTGTTCGCTCTGGCTATGCAAGAGACCCTGAGAGAGATCAACAAACATTCCTCAAACAATTTCCAGCTGCGCGTCGGTAATGGCTAGCAGAATAGACCTCATTTAAAGTAGATGCTATATCTAAGCTGATGCAAATGAGCCTGTAAGGGAGAGAATAGCTATTTTGTGCTGTTGTTGTGTAACTGGGTGTCAATCACAATACATTTCCATTAAAAACATGGGTTGTATAACATATTGAACAGACTGTACTTCTGTCTCTCACAGCCTTGTTTTGCTTCATGTCGCATTTAAGAAATAATTCAGCTAAATTTAGCACTGAATGTCTTCAGAAGGCTTGCCTTTTGGGATCTTGACAGACCTTGTAAAAAATAAAAATAAAAAAAAAGTAAAAAATCTGTCCCTTTAAATATGCCATCTACTCTGACTATGAAGTCCATACAGTTACCTATGATTGATAACAATGAGTATATATGAGTAACTTCAATATACCCCCTAGGAATTGCCCACGGCCCTGTTGTTGCTGGGGTCATCGGTGCCACCAAACCCCAGTATGATATCTGGGGCATGACAGTGAACTTGGCAAGTCGGATGGACAGTACTGGGGTCAGTGGAAGGATTCAGGTACCCGAGGCCACATGTAATATTCTAACAGACTGGGGCTTCGTGCTAGAGTTACGTGGTGAGATATACATCAAGGGCGTCAGTGAGAGAAAGGGACGTGTCCGAACGTACTTCATCAGCACCAAAAGGCGTCAGATGGCGAGCAACGGTATGGCAGACAGAGGAAAGAATGGGCGCAGTGGGAGGACCACTCTGGCCGCTGTGGTCTTTGGCCTTGTACAGGCCATTCATAGAGAGAAACAGAGAGGTACCAATGGAGGTTTCACTCTGCCAAACAGCAAATGTAGCCACTTAAAAGTATGATGTGAAGCATCAAACCTGGATTCACTGTAACTTGAATGACACTCAGTTGAGACACTGCCTTTATCTGCGAAAGGATACCTCAAATATCATATAAAATCTTCATATGGACTTGTCTATAGAACACAAGTAGAGTAATTAACTTTTTGAAAATATATTTTCATAAATTTTTCTTATAATGAGACAATCTAATGAGGTGTAAATCTAATGAGACTTTGCAGGTATATATTTTACCTTGTTACAGTCAATGTAAATGTTCAGATATTAAGTGTAAAAAGGCAGTTTACAGAATTGTTCCTCATTCCTGCCATGACAGCATAAAATACCTCATGTACCACAGATACAAATGTACAAACTGTCACTTCTTTGTAAGTTTCATGATGACTGCAATTATTTTGTACCTCACAAGAATAATAAAGATTAATAAAATGTTAAATGTTTTTACATTCTAAAACATTTGTTTTTTTTAAGGTTAAACTATAGTTTTATAAGTTAATAGTCTTTATTCTTTACTTTTTTGTGTTTATCAGAGGTTTGTTTCTGATTTTCCCTGAGATGTTATATATGTAAATGCCATTTAAAATGTAAAAATACACGTGTGTAACAGCCATTTTATATTGCCTTGGAACTTAACAGAGGTTAGTAATTGTGTGCTAAAGGAGATATTTACATAAACACACATTTATTTACCAGGAAATACTTTCATATAATTAATGTTTAATGATCAGAGTATCTTATTTATAATACTTAACACCCAACACACACGTTTACCATAAACTGATTTTGTAGTTTTTTTGTAGAATTTGTCTAATATTCCACTAAAATAAATGTACCATGATAACACCATGTTACTCTTTATTCTAGTACTGCACATTCAATTACGTGAATGTGCATAATCGAACCATTTGCATAGGCCTATTTGTATGGAATAAAATAAAATAAAAATGAATTACCTTTTTTTCAATTCTCTTCTTTATGATAAAAACCCAGGCTCAGTAGAATTCCCAGATACCAAAGTTATCCTTCCAAAAACTTTACCATGATAAATAGTTCGCGCCAAAATACTAGTTATTGACCACAGTTATTTTATGAAATTTCAAACCGAAAGAATTCATTTCTTACCTTTTTTTGATGGGGATACCATGTATGATTGATTACCATTATATATTTTAGTAGTTATGGACGCTTTCGCAACGTGAAGCTTCGAAACCTTTGCAAATAATTTCGAGCCACTGATTCAGAGCACGAGTGAAACTCATATGTGAAGTCACGTGATTGTGATTATATGTCTATATGTTTTTAACCTAATATAAATTTGTAGACATTTTAATGACAAATGTGTCAGAATAAAAAGGAAGAGTTGTAATTAGCAGTCTCTCAATTGCCTGACTGACTAACAAAACAAGCCTTACAATGACACGCATATTATACTGACTCTTCATATTTGACAGTATTATATGATTTGTTAAATGGATTTAAAACAGGACGCTTTTGATTAAACATTTGAATTTGATTTGGTTTAAAGCTGAGTTTTCGGTGCATTTACACCGTTCTGACCAGCAGGCGTCACTATAGCGTTTCGAGCGAATCCTTTTCGAAAAACTCAGTTTCTCTTCATCTAGGAATGAGAAGGTTATCAAGTTAGAAGGAATGAAAGTTATAATTAACAACATACTAACTCACTCATAAGTGTCTTAATGTTAAAAACATGTCACTAAAAACACACGGAAAGGTAGCTCGAGTTCGATTAGCTCTGTCTGCGCATATTCTCTACTCTGGAGGAATGTAGAATCGATTAGTTTGGGCTGGTATTCTGCGCGGGTGCTTTCTGCAGAATCTGCACGCGGACTGAGTGCTATTACTCATTGCATTGTAGTTGTTGGCCTGTCTGACCAGAAATAAACCGCAAACGTCCACTTTTCACCGTTATATCTGCAGAAATGGCCGATTCACAGGACGACAAGCTCTACAAAGCCGAATATGCGAAAAGTGGACGCGCCTCTTGCAAGAAATGCAAAGAAAACATTGCTAAGGACTCGCTGAGGATGGCCATTATGGTGCAGGTAATGAATTCTGTGCAACTTTGACCCAGCAATGCTGCTAATAAACATCAGTATTTTGGGGAAAATGCATTTGGGTTTTACGCTTTTGAATACATATTGAAATAAATGTAAATGCGTTAAACGAATGAATGAATGAATGTTTCGCAGGCCCAACAAGAGTTTAAATGGTTCTGAGTTATGAAATGAAAGAGATCAACAGTGATTTCATGTGGACATCAGTTTGTAATTGTTTTTTAGTGTTGCATTAGACAACATAGCAAGAAACATATGTAATTGTTCGATTCTCCTTTGTTTTGTTTTGTGGAAACCATTAAAACAAAGCTGGGTTCTTGTAATTAATTGATAATACAACGAGGCCCAAAAGAAACAATGTGTTTGAAATGACTGAATTTCACAGCTCTTGTAGATTGATTCATGACTTAATAAAAACAATGTTTACATTTTGTTATGATAGACTACTGTAACACAATTGACAAGCAAAAGAGCTACAGTACATTACACAATACAATACATGTTCTTGTTTTACTGCAGATTCTCAACCCAAAAATGAACTGACTACCGAATGTTTGTATGTGCTTTCAGTTTCATTTTGCAGGAAACTATTGTTTTACTCTGAATGTTTCTTAATCATCCGGCACGTGTCTGTCTCCCACAGTCTCCCATGTTTGACGGCAAAGTGCCTCACTGGCACCATTTTTCCTGCTTTTGGCTCCGGGCTGCAGTACAGTCACCCTCTGACATAGCTGGATTTACTGACCTGCGCTGGGATGACCAGGAGAAAGTGAAGAAAGCCATTGAGAGCGGAGCTGCTACTGGAGGTGATTTGTTAAAATTATATTCCTTTTGACCTAAATGCTCATTTTGTTTTGTTTGATTTGCCATATGGTCTGCAAAGCAGTTTGGCTCAAGTCAAACTTAAGTCTTAAGTCTTAAATTAATTCATTAATCCTCACTGCTTTGCAGGGAAAGGAGAGCAGAAGGGAGCAGCTAAAGGGGAGAAGACACTGAATGACTTTGCAGTGGAGTACGCCAAATCCAACAGAAGCACCTGCAAGGGATGTGAGCAAAAAATTGAAAAGGTACATAATTCGTTATCTTTTGTTTAACAATTGATGCTGTTTGGACCCAACAAGTTTGTTATAAGTTAATCTGTTCTTCCCTGCTGATGTTCAGGACCACATCCGTGTGTCAAAGAAGACAGTGGACCCAGAGAAACCTCAGCTTGGTCTGATAGATCGTTGGTACCACACTGGCTGCTTTGTGAGCCGCCGTGAGGAACTAGTGTTTAAACCGGAGTACAGTGCCGCCCAGCTCAAAGGTTTCGGAGCTCTACGAGATGAAGACAAGGAGGAGCTGAAGAAAAGACTTCCTGCAGTGAAGAATGAAGGGTGAGCGTTCGATTTCTTTTTGCTGTCATGTTGCCTCAAACTGTATGAGCACTGCTTTAGGATGCTTTTAGCATCTAAGCAGTTTCACAATCTATTTAGTTTCACGAGGAATGCAGCATACCTGTTTATGTAAACTGGATAGGTTTGTGTAGCAATGTAAGCGTAAAAGATTTTACGTGTATCTGTCATACGTTTCATAACAGGAGCAAAGTATCGTTGTCTGTGGTCTTTAGCAGGGCTGCACAATAAATCGTATTAAAACTAAATTCACTGTTGGCGCTGCCATCTCAATTAGAGCTAGGTAACTGGTTATACATGACGAAGGATTAAAAGACTTACAACTAAGACATTATCTGGCATTTAGCCTGCACACCCGTACAAGAGAGCAGCGGCCATATTTATTAATGATTGTATACCTGTGTATGTTACTCCACCCACTTCATAGAAAACAAATCACAGTCAATTAGAGAACATATACAATTACATAAGTCAACAATCACAATTACCCCTTTTCCACCAGAATGAACCGGGTGCTAGTTCAGAGCCAGTGCTAGTCCCAGTTCCTAGTTGGTTCGACTGAGGAGCCTTCTAAGAACCAGTTTGCCTTTCCACATGCTGAGAGCCACAACAGAGCCAGGTCTTATGTCACTGTATACGTCTCATCTTTCTCAGCAACGCTAGCGAGGCAGCGGGAAACACAAACACACCAGGCTTGTTCAAGATGCATCGGCGCTGTGCAAACCGGTCCGCGTATGATACATAGACCGTAAAAAAATATGGACGACGCGACTTCATTGACTTCCGCTTGACCAAAGTTGAAGCTTTCATAGGCCCGCTCACGGCGCTGACATCTTGGGACCGAGTCTGCGCAGTAGCGATCTCGGGACCGGAGTTGCGCAGTCGAGAACAGGAAGTAGAGGCGCGATTATCAAAAGCCTGCCCACACTCTCGCAGATGTAGAACAATTAATTATGTTGGTGTGAAATAAACAGTTATGGAAATGTAGAAATTAAAGCTAAAGCTCCAATCTCCTCCCAAAAATCCAGAAAAAAGTCCGTTAGTGCCTCAGTGACAACTTCACTCAGAGAAGCCGTCAATCTCAGCTGTCAATCATGACGTCACACCCCCCGTTTTTATAGCATCAAATAACTCACTAAAACTAAACTTATTTAAAAAACGAACACTTGAAATGAAATTATTGTAATAAAAACTGCCTAAAATGATAGAAACCATCTTTAGGAAACAATTATTTGAAGTGTAATTAAATTGTTTAGTGTGTCTCGCGCCCATTCTAAGACATGGAGAGGCGGGGTTTAGGAGCTATACTGGGACCGGCCACCGGGGGGCGATCGAGGCGCGAAAGCTTCAATTTCTGACTGGAGCACTACAGGCTTGGTATGATATCAAAACACCGCATGCGTGAATCAAAAGCATAAGGAGTCATATGCTCTCGTTGGACTCGTTGTCATACGGCGATCGGTCTGCACAGCACCGCTGCATCTCGAATAAGCCTTCCATCAACAATGCAAACGTTGCGTTACTATTGATTCACATGGCTTTACGATCCTACATCGGCATCAAACAGCGAATCCATTGCATTCATGCAGCTCGCCATAATTTGTATAGACGGAGATTACAAACGAGCAGCAGCTGTTAGCTCCATTAGCTGCTATTTAAAAATGATGGATCTCAAGTTTGTGTTCGTCTTGTTGACCCCGCCCCCAGCGCCTGACGTAATCGGTTCTTAATTCTAGCCCAGCAATGTTTTGGTGCTACTTAAGAACCACTTTTCCTGGTTAGGAGATGGTGCTTTGGGTGCGGAAACACAAAGAACCGATTTGAAACTAGGCTCTGGCTCCGAACTAGCACCAGCACTGCCTTGGTGGAAAAGGGGTAAATATGGATTAGTGCAATTATATCATAATTGCTGCGATTTCATTGAATGCATAGATGCGCTGCGTGTTTCAGAGTGAAGTGCGGCAGTGTTTTCTTTTTCACGTGAGCTGATAATGATCCAGTGTTTTCACTGTCTCAGAGCTCAGTTTGCAGCAAAAACAAGAATCCCTCCCTCATGCGCCAACCATCTTCCTCAATTTGTAACAAGAATTAGATTTAACCAGACAAGTCACTTAAGAACAAGTTCATCAACAAAAAAGACGCTTTAAGGCAGGGGTCTCAAACTCGCGGCCCGCAGGATGAAATTGTGGCCCCCTTCTTGACATCAAAGTTTAGTGTTAGTGCGGCCCGTGCGTTGCTCTGAAAAGCACCTTTTTTGCTGAATCGTTGCGTGTGCAGTGCTTGCTGCCTCCTTTGTATGTGTGTGTGTGTGTGTGTGTGTGTGTGTGTGTGTGTGTGTGTGTGTGTGTGTGTTTGAGAGAGAGTAAGAGAGTTGGCTCGCCCCTCCCTCGTGCAGTATAATTGGTTGACACCGCGTGATTGACATGAACAGATGAACGAAGCTGATCAGACAGTTGAAACGAATGTGGTCTAACAGCGCTCGTCAATGTCAAAATGATTGAGATGGCTAATCAAATCAAAGTAGGCGGGGTTTACGTTCTCTTTTGGCTCAGTCTTCACACACAGACAAGTGTGTCAATCTATCGTTTAATGCCGTTGCTGAGAGAGAGACTATTCTTTCCGGTGAAATCACAAAACAAAATGCAAACGTGTCCATGGTCTTATTATACAATCATTGATGAACATCTTTGATTTTAATGAAGAAAAACTATATGAGAGCGGATTAGAACCCGGAACCTTTGACACGGTTGACAAAAATTCTACCACCAGACCACTAGAGACTCCATAAGAAGCTAGCAGATCTATGTATTTATTTATTCACTCACTCATGCGAAGAATATCGGGACTAATAATATATTTGACGCAAATTAATGCAAATATTTTTTACAAATAGTCCCAAAAAGATTATTTCCCAACTAGAATTAGACCTAGAATTTCGCTCACTATTCTGTTTGACCTGGATTACTACCTTGCTGTGAATT
Source organism: Gobio gobio (assembly GCF_949357685.1). Taxonomy (NCBI): domain Eukaryota; kingdom Metazoa; phylum Chordata; class Actinopteri; order Cypriniformes; family Gobionidae; genus Gobio; species Gobio gobio. The sequence goes on along the minus strand of NC_137105.1, from coordinate 9,652,978 downwards.
AGTCTATTATTTAAAAAAATCAAATTAAATCATTAATTATTTTATATTGCATGATTTAATTTCTATAGGCTATATTTAGTTCAAATTCAGAGGAACAGTTCATGTTCAGAAGAAACATTTATGTTGAAGAACTGTTAATAATAAAGATTGAGAAGATCTGATAAGTTGTGCTACTTATACTTAAAACACTTTTTATGTGTAATACTTGATGCGGCCCAGCCTGACCCAGAGTCTACCACCAGCGGCCCCCAGGTAAAATGAGTTTGAGACCCCTGCTTTAAGGGCTCTCTGCAGTTCTTTCTGCTCTCTTCCGCCAAAATAAAAGTTTTATCTTTAAAGGGTTACTTCAGCGATTAGCATTAAGCTTTGTATCAGTAGAAACCTGGTAGTATATTCAAATTATCGTACTTTCCCCCCTCATGTCCCCATGAGATGAGAGAATTATGCATTTTATTTCTGGGGAAATTTTTTTAAAGGATTTTTTTTTGGCCACAGGCTAGAGACTACAGCCAGTAGAAGGAGCTAGTTACGCATGTTTTCAACCCGCCCATAGAGGTGGGATCTCACTCACAGAATGTTAATGCGCACGGCCGCTCAGCTCGGGCATTCATAACGGAGCAGTGCGGAGCAAAGTGAGTGTTTCAACTTTTCAATAAATTCCTTTGAAAGTTAAGCTTCCATAGGCATGAACTGAAAACGCGCCAGACTGGACACGCATCGTGATTGAATGTCGTGCTTACCTCAGCTTTGCTCAGCTCTGCTCAGCTCTTTACTCTCGTGACGAATGAAATCTGACTCCTGCTGCATTTGTGTCGTGACTTTCGTTAGGCTCACTCACACATTGTTGAAAAGACACGTTCAGTTTTTAATTGTAGTGTCTGTTCTCTAACGGAACAAATGTATTTTATTACTATGAAAATCAAAACAACGGTGGGGGCGGTGTCATGGTGGGCAAGTGATAACCAATAGCCGTGGCTTTGGTAGTGGCCTCGTTGAGCAGCGATGCAAGTGCATTCTGGGAGTTGTTGTCTTTCATCCACATGAGAAAAATTTTTATTTTCTGTCTTTTCTCAGTCTAGAAGGCACCAAATTCAAAAATAATTTCACATTTCTACTACATAAATGACCCAGATTAAATACACATTCATCTTCCCAGCACTGAAGTGCCCCTTTAATTTACAATTGTACTGTAAAAAGTTATCTTAAATACTGGTTTTATTTTACTGTGAAATATTACAATAGAATAATTTAATATTTATGATGTAGTAAATATTTATAATAAAATGTACAGTATAATAAAATTATTATAATAATTATAAATATTAAATCACAAAATGTTTGTCCAGATTGTGCAGCCCTTTAAACTAGCGCAGCAAACCTGGAACGTTTTTGTTTAAATGGCATTTTAAATTGCAATCACAATTTTTATCAGAAAAACCTCGATTTGATATCACTCCACCCCCCCAAAAGTATGTAGCCTTAGTCTTAAGTCATCAGTAAAGTAGTATTTTCTTCCTCAAATTAAAAAAAAATGTGTCTTAGAAATATATAGACAAGAGTGATTTGATGGTTTTACACATCAAATCACCTTAGAATTGAGTTTTTACTTCTATTGTTTTAATTGAAGGTTCTTTTCAGTCTTTACTTTAGGACTAGACTAAGGTTAAGAACGGGCCACTTTTGAGCATCGGTTGGCTTTGTTTTTTTTCATTGGCTCTAGTCGGACTCCATCTGTTTTTTGGGGGGGGCCGATTCAGCATGTTGAATCTGCGTCAGGCCGTCGGTGAGCAAAGAAGTCAAGACAGTACAGACAGAAGGCTGTTATAATTTTACACCATCTTACCTGAGCATTCGAATGCACATATAATTTCATAACAACTGGAATGAAGAAAGTCATCCAGCATGATTGATATTCAAAAGGGTAAGCAAGCGCTGCTTTGTTTACGCTTTGTATATCTGCATTCCTAGTTTTTGGTTTCCCTTTTTGAATGGCGAAAATAGACTACGAGCCAACAAGAGGTGACAACACAGTAGGGCTGTAATCAACCAAAGAAAATCTTGGTCGACTGAAGTCCTGAAATTTTCGACTAAAAATCGACTAAAGTGACGTTAGGAAAAAAAAACGTTAAATGAATAAACTGCACACTGTGTGCATTACTTTGTAGCCTTGTTGTCTGCTTAAATTAATTAAAAATAAACATAAAAAAACTAGTAGGCTATTTGCAGAATATTACATCGTGTTTGAGCTGATTATTTTGCACTGAAATGAGTCTGACACACGAGTCTGTCGGCTCTGACAGCATTGCATCACGTGCACCTGCGCAATATCATAGCCTATGACTTCCGAAAATATAGTACTATGTTGTCAACTAGATATCATCACAAGAACTTTTGAGGAATATGCAACATAATTTAGACAATTGTTTTTGTCATATGTATTATAATAACTGACAGACACTATCATTTCAGCCGCTCTGTGCAGCTCAAACAGGAGCTTAGCTCATCTTCGCGGCTGAGACACGAATAGACTATTAACTTAAAGCTTTTACTCTTAAAACACAAAAGGCACATCCACTTTAATAAAAAAGGAATATTTATTAAACAAGCCAGATCAAGAGCAGAAAAAACGCTCTCACAATTAAATAAATAATATACAAGAAAACTAGCCTTCTTCAATCTGTCTCTCTTCTCCAGTGGGTTGGGCTAATCCAAAAGAAGTGGAAACAATGGGGGTGTTCTGAAGACAGACTGTCACCTGTGAAACAGGGGCGCTCTGAAAACACCCCCATTAGCAATTAGTGCTTTCCACCTGATGAAAATGAACGCGGCGCGGCAAAACTGTTGAAATGAACGCAGCAAAACTAATGAAATGAACGTGGCTCGGCAAAACTGATGAAATGAACGCAGCAAAACTAATGAAATGAACGTGGCTCGGCAAAACTGATGAAATGAACGCGGCAAAACTGACAGTACAGATCCACTTAGCGCGGTGTTGTGACGCTTCCCCTCATGTGTATGTTGATGGGCCTTCCTCAAGTTTACCGCTATGGGCGTGCGTTTGAGCCAGCGGGGAATGAAAAACAAAGGACCCGCGAGAGACTTCTCTTCGCCAGTTGGCTGGGCTAATCCAAAAGAAGTGAAAACAATGGGGGTGTTCTGAAGGCAGACTGTTCCCTGTGAAACAGGGGTGCTCCCAAAACACCCCCATTAGCAATTAGTGCTTTCCACCTGATGAAATGAACGCGGCGCGGCAAAACTGATGAAATGAACGCAGCAAAACTAATGAAATGAACGCGGCAAAAAATCGACCAATCAGAATTTTGGTCGAGCCAGAACGTATTGACTAATAATCGACTAATTGACTGGGAGATTACAGCCCTACAACACAGACAGCTTTCGTCGCCGCCAGTTCTTTGACGTCGACTTAGTGTGTCCTGGGCTTTTGCGTTTAGAGTCCTTATTTGTTGTTGCGTCCCCCATCATCATTCTGATCATTGCCATCACTGATGCCCCTGCCGCATAGAAAGATGGTCTTGAAGGCTTTTCTGAAGGTTTTCATCTTGTAGGCGTAGAGGATAGGGTTAACAGCCGAGTTTGCATGGGAGAGAATAATTGCAGTTAGTAGCAGCGGTAGGGGAACGGGACATGAAGGGCAGAGCAGCAGGAAGCAGTTTATGATATGTAGCGGAATCCAGCAGGCCGTGAAAAGGAAGAGGACCAGAAAGAGCGAAGTGGCCATTTTCATCTCTTTCTTCATCTTCGCCGCTCCCTCTGTGTTGGTCGCTCCGCCTCGCTCTGCTGCAATCCTCCTCATCTGACGTTTGACCGTGACGAATATCTGCGCGTAGATGAGGAACATCACAACCAGTGGGACCAGGACGCAGGCGAAGAAGTTGAAGTAGACCATGTAGGTCATATCCACCACAAACACGAAGAAACAGTAGCCCGACTCAGGCGGAGTCTTGTGCCAGCCCATCAATGGCACCAGACCGATCAGGAAGGCCAGCGTCCAAGTGACGCACAAGACCAGCACTGCGTTGCGAGGTGTCATGAGCCGGTGGTACTGGAAGGGCATGAAAATGGCCACGTAACGCTCCACAGCGACCGCCAGCAAGCTGAAGATGGAACTCTGGGTTAACATGATGAGCACAGATAACATTAGCAAACACAAATACAGATTGTGCTGTGGAATTCCCAGGTCCGTCATAATGGCGCAAGGGATCGCCAGGGAACCCACGCATATATCCGCCACTGCTAGCGACACCAGGAAGTAATTAGTAACTGTTTGGAGATTTTTGTTCAGTCCCACTGCAACACAGACCAGCAGGTTTCCCACGGTTGAGAGCAGGGCTATGACGAGCTCGGCTATCATGTAAGGCAGGTTTACGGATGCTAGGAGGTCGGGTGCAGCTGTTGTTGTACTTGTAGTAGTAGTAGTAGTAGTAGTAGTAGTAGCAGCAGTAGTTGTAGTAGTAGTAGAGGTAGTTTGGGTAAGTTTACCTTGCGTAAGGGTGGACAGAGTGGACAGGCCATAGGTGAATTGCGTAAATGTGTTATTTTTGGTGACATTCATCAAAGTCGTGTTGAAGTAGAGCAGAGTCGGAGAGGAAGTGAAGTTGGCGATAGACTCATTCATTTTGACCTGTTGACAACAAACCAAGCCAAGATTGAAAGACCGATATTAAGCTTTGTATTAAAATGATTTGTCTGATTGACTTTACGGTGCCTTTTGAATGAGGAATTGACCTTCTGAATGAACCATCAGTCTGTAAAAATTCAAGAACTCGTTCTCTTATGTATGTTACTGGAGGGAGTAACACTTTTCACTCTGAAATGTTATATCCAGTGTTATGTCAGTGAACAGTGTAGATTTAAACAAATCACAACCCGTATGCTTTAACAATTGTTCTTTCATTATTTTATTAATAACAAATATATGTTAATGTCATTTGTTCCTGTGACGGCAAAGCTGAATTTTCAGTATCATTACTCCAGTCTTCAGTGTTACATGATCCTTCAGAAATCATTCTAATATTATGATTTGCTGCGCAATTAACATTTCTTATTATGTTGAAAACAGTTTTGCTGCTTAATATTTTTTATGGTAAAATTTTTACAATATTATTTGAATAGAAAGTTTCAAATGACATAATTTATTTGAAACTGACATCTTTTGTAACATTATAAATGTCTACTGTCACTTGTTCAATTTAATGTATCCATGCTGAATAAAAGTATAAACTCCTTAAAATAAATATATATATATTATTTTTTTATATAACCATCAAACATATATAAACATTGGTAACACTTTACAATAAGGTCTCATTTGTTAACGTTAGTTAATGTATTAACTAACATGAACTAACAATGAGCAATACATTTGTGTACTTATTGATCTTTGTTAATAAAAATACAGTCATTCATGTTAGTTTGCAGTGCATTAACTAATGTTGTCAAATACAACTTTTGATATTAATCATGCATTAGTAAATGTTGAAATTAACATTAACTAAGATTAATAAACACTGTAGAAGTGCAGTTCATTATTAGTTCATGTTAACTAAAGTAGCTAACTAATGTTAACTCATGAAACCTTATTGTAAAGTGTTGCCAACATATTAAATGTGTTAAAGTAAAACAAACAATTTAACTTTTGTAAAATAAAAAAAAAGTTAATATCATTGATGTACGTACCAAGTCTCTGTCGTGTAGGCTTCGTATATTATTGCTTTAAGATGCCACTCGTCTTTTGTTGTTTGCCTATGTTCTGCCAATACATTTGACTTTGTTGGATCTACTTAGAAATGTTCCATCCATTAGTAAAAGATGCCACATCTATATTCAATTATTTTCTCTCCATGTGTTGTCTTTCACCCATCACTGTGATATGGGCTTTTATAAGCCTTTCATTCTAATGGGACAAATGCTCTTGTTTGCGTTTCCCCACTATGGGTCATCATTATCGCCACCCAAATGGGCTTTAATTACATTATGGAGAGGAAGAAGGCACAGTGGTGATGTTTAGATCAGCTTGTTTGTCATGAGGTGATTAATTAATGATGGGCATTATGATGGCCGTCGGATAGATGAGCCTGTCCAGACATGACTGACTCAGAGGACTGATAATCTTCTAATGAGGTCCACTGATAGATGAGCTGCTGCACGAGCTCAGAGGTGACCAAACTCTCTCTGTAGGATTAACTCAAATACACAAAGTGGAAAAGTTTTTACCATCCAGATCAGGTGATCAGATCATGGATCAGGGTCTGTTTTTTCAAGTTAACAGTGAGAATATCTAATTTACATTAATAAAAAAGAAGCAATGTAGCAGTGTTATTTTAGTATTATTATTTATATGTATTATATATTTTTATTTTATTCATTTTGTTGTGTTTTGACATCTTTACGTTTTCTTAATCTTTCTATTTTGCTTTTTTATTTGTTTTATTTTTAATAAAAAAAAATTCTTTATTTTTATTTTAGTACTTCACCTTAAACCATTTTATTTCAGTTAGTTGCCAAGGCATTTTGTTATTGAATTTTTTTAGGTTTAAGTTTTTAAGTTTTTATATTTTATTTTATGTCAGCTTTATTTAAATTAACAAAAACATTTTGTAATAGTTTTTGTAATTAGTTTAGTTTAGTTTAGTTTAGTTTAGTTTAGTTTAGTTTAGTTTATTTAACAGGGACCATGCACAACACAAATGTTATGCCGGAGTTAGCTAATAGCTGATTTGCATCTGTGGTCCCTGGGCAGGATGTTGTTGCATACAATTACAGCACTCCATTACAATCCAGAAAAAAAACAACATCATCACAAATTACAATATCAAATCACATAATAAAAAAAAAATCCAAATTAATTATCACATGATTTGTTTTTTCTTAAGCCATATTTTAAGTGCAGTTTTAAGAAACACTCTCTAATATGAACAGGCCATTAAGAATAGCATCATTATGCAGAAGTATTTAACAGGTGAATACCGCAGTTGACCATTTAGGATCAAGAAACTTAGAGTTTTAAATTGATAAGTTGGTTGTTTGCAGCGTATTTAAGTAATGTCCTCATTTCAAAATGACATCACTAGAATATACAATGTGTTTTCATAAAGTGTTTTAGGCTTGTGCATCTGGTCATCTTTGTTGTTTGTTTTTACAAATGTCTTTTCTTTCTCAGGAAGAGAAAAACAGATGACGTTGATGGAGGAGTCTCCAAGAAACAGAAGAAAGAAGATGAAAAACTGGAGCTGAAACTGAAGGTATGTTCTGATATCATCTGTAACGTGGCATGGATAATTGTGCATCATTTTTACCTAATAACTAGGGTTGGGTACCGAAACCCGGTGCCAATATGGTACCTATATAACCTGTTATGGTACCTGTATGTACTGGACCGAATCAGAACGCAGATTTCGGTGCCTCATTTCGGTGCCACTTAAATTCAAACGTGCTTTCGCGCTTTGGCTGGCATTGAGCCAGAGACAGACACGCTCAGCGCTCATCACAACAATTCAATGTTTTCAACCACATAATGTTTATTTTAGGTTTCAGACATTTAAATGCTCATAAGTAATAGCAAAAAACACACACTGATGTCTATGGAAGCGGCAAAAACAATCCTTTCAGACAGTTATAACTTGACTACGTGTTTTATTCATATCTGATACACATTATATAGTAACTATATAGTTTACTCTAATCTTCTCCCAGTTCACCGGTCACTTACTTTCATGTATTTCGTGAGACGGGTATTAATTTATGTGATGTAGGCTAAATCCGACAGATCCGATTCTCTGAGGTGCAAACTAGCATGGCGCCGCCCATAGCGCAGTATAGATCAACTAACATATTTGAAAATCAGCATGCATGACGCGTCACCATGGAAACAATAAGGCGATGCGTTCTAAAATATTTAGCCAGAGAATATGGTCATATTTCTGCAAAATAAAGCTGAAGCTTGAAGCTGGTTTGTAGCAGACCAAGAATACAAACTACTGCTGTTATTACTGCAACTGTTATTTAGATAAGTATACTTTAAAGTATAAAGTATACTTTATATATTTAAGTATATTTTAAACTTGTAATAAATTGTTCAATTTAAATAATTTAAAAAAAAATCAATAAAAAGCCATTCTTTAATCTCATCCACCTCTTTTTGTGGCTCTTTTTTTTAAAGTATCGGTTCAGGCTCCGTTTAGGCACCTGTACCGTTTTAAAAGTATCGGTTTGGCACCGGTATCGAAAAAAACCCAAACGATACCCAACCCTACTAATAACATAAATTTACACCAATATAATGTAGAGATTTTGTTTGCTTGTAACCTTTTAAACATGTTAAACCCTATTTGTTTTTCTATTCCAACATGATTTTATAGTTCGTTGCATTTTATTATTTGCATAGGATTCTTTTCCCCTCTCTGTCACAACAGAGCTCTGTGATGCATGAATTTTATTACATGAATTTTGGCATCTGTCGAAATTAGATTGAAGTGATGGCTCCCAACATTTAACTGACTGCTCTTTTTTTTCTGTAAATATTAGAAAATATATGAGTCTAAAAATGCTTTTGTCTGGTTCTTGATGAATTCTAGGAGCAAAGCCAGCTGATCTGGGGAATTAAAGACAAGCTAAAGAAGTTCTGCTCCATCAATGACATGAAGGAACTGCTTATTGCTAACAGTCAGGAAGTTCCCTCTGGGGAGTCAAATGTAAGTGTGCAATATAGAAAAACTGTATTGACATGCTGATCAAAAGACAGGTACCAAGTATAATCTTTGACTATTTTCAATATAGCCCTATGACTTTGTGTGTAATTTCTTTAACAAAAATTGTATTTGATTGACAGGTTGTGGACCATCTATCAGATTGCATGGCGTTTGGATCCCTGAAGCCTTGTGAGACTTGCAAAGGGCAACTTGTGTTTAAGAGCGATGCATACTACTGTAATGGAGACATCTCTGCATGGACCAAGTGTGTATTCAAGACTCAGACACCTGATCGCAAAGACTGGGTCACTCCTAAGGTTAGTAGATCTGTGGTCTTTGGATTCCAGCACTTGGTTATCCTAATCCTAACATGTCCTGACTCCTGACAATGTTATTCTTCCTCAGGAGTTCAGTGAGATTCCGTTCCTGAAGAAGTTTAAGTTCAAACGGCAGGACCGTGTGTTTCCCAAAGATGCTCCGCCTGCGGCCCCCACCCCCTCGTCTGCTGCTTCTACTGCGACCTCTGCCGCCTCGAGCATGTCCACTTCCTCCAGTAACAACCTCACAGAGGTGCCTGCAGGTCAGAGACATACTGATGTTTATTTAGTGGTCGATCAGTATGGGTCTTTCAACAGCGGATGCCCACACAAATAATGATAGCATATCAGATGTAAGCAAAACTATTTTTTATTATTTATATGCTATTGTAGTGCGTTTTTGAATTAGCTTTTACTTTTATATTTTCAGTTTTCATTTTAATTTCAGTGTAAGTTTTAGTCATTTTAAGTGATTTTGGTAATTTATTTTTTATTTTGTTAAAATTCCAATGTAGTTTTATTTAAATTTTCGCTTTATTCATTTTAGTACCAGAGTTATTATAGTTAACTAAAACCATAAGAACCTTTGTTACATATAACTTTGAAAAATTCGACTTACTTTATACTCAGCTAGTTACCAAGGCAAAATTCCTGATTTTAACTTGATGTTCTAAAATAACAAAAAACTAAAATAAAAATGAACAAAACCTGTTTGACATATTTATATTAAAAAAAAAAAAAAACAAGAACTAATACAAATGAGAAAAAAGCACTACAAAATTACAAATATTTACTTAAAAATAAAATGAAAACGGAAAATATAAAGATAAAAATGAATTAAAAATATGAATTAAAAACTAATAATAGTATATCAGTGATACTAAAATAACACATTTTGACTTTGACTTAAACGAAAATTAGAAATGCTGCATTGGCAACTAACTGAAATAAAATAACTTCCTATTTTTCATCTAAAATTTATATTTTATTTCATTTCAACTTTATTTAAGTTAATACTGACAAATATTGCTGAAATAAATGAGCGCTACATTTATTTTGTTATTTAGTTAAAGGGATCGCTCACGCAACAAGGAAAGTTTATTTACATCTTGATGTTGACATCTAGAATGTCTTATGTAATGTACCAAAATGCATATAAAAATATGTGGATGGAAACCCGGCTGATCTCAGAATGGCCAGATATTGGCCAGAATGGTTATTATTATTATTATTATTATTATTCTCTCAGGAACTGATAACGTGGCAAAGCAGGTTGTTAAGGATTACTATTTAATTTTTTCTTTTGTGTACAAACTAAGAATGTTTTTGTCTCAATGTATTCTCTAGATAAGCCTCTGACAGGACTGAAGCTGCTGGCTGTGGGAAAACTTAGTAAGAACAAAGATGAGCTGAAAAATGCAGTGGAAGAACTGGGAGGAAAGATCACAGGCACTGCCAACAAAGCCGTTCTCTGCCTCAGCAGCAAGAGTGAGTGATGTTCTGTAGCTCTTTTCCAAACTCTAGTGAGCTTCCTTGCTAAATAGACAGATTTTGTGTTTAGCTGGACTGACTAATGTAAGTTTAAGTTATCTTAAAAATAAAGGTTCTTTATTGGCATTGATGTTTCCATGAAGAACCTTTAACATCCATAGAACCTTTCCATTACGCAAAAGGTTCTTTATAGTGAAAAAAAAAAGTTATTTAGATTAGGGCTGAACGATACATTGAATTTTCATCGTCATCGCGATATGAACTCGCGCTGTGAACACATCGCAACAGACAGCCTGACACGATGAATAAGGGAAAACAGTTTATTACATGCGCCAATCTGAGTAACGTATTCTGAATACTTGGATCACTTCCACTTTGAATTGCATTTTATAAGTGCATGAATGCGGCCTTCAAATCCTGCTTACTAAACATATACTATAAAATATTTAGCTAAGGTCAAACGGGGCCAACGGCTCTTGGGCTGGTAAATCAGCACATAGGAGAATGTAAAGTTGCACATCAACTAAGCAGGTAGCACCGGTGGTGGTCAGCCAAAACACTTTTTTTTTTGGATGTGAATGCTGTTTTCAGCATCAAACCCTTGCACCCTTGCAACTGCACCCTTGCAACTGATCCAGAATGCAGCGGCGAGAGTGGTCTTTAACGAGCCGAAGAGAGCGCACGTCACGCCTCTCTTCATCAGTCTGCACTGGCTACCAATAGCCGCTCGCATCAAATTCAAGACACTGGTGCTCGCCTTCAAAGCAACCACTGGCTCTGCACCAGTATACCTAAACTCACTTGTTCAGACTTACACACCCTCCAGGAGCTTACGTTCTGTAAATGAATGACGCCTTGTGGTGCCATCCCAAAGAGGCTTGAAATCACTCTCACGGACCTTTTCCTGGACCGTTCCCACTTGGTGGAATGACCTGCTTATCTCAATTCGAGTGGCCGAGTCTGTAGCCATTTTCAAGAAACATCTAAAAACACATCTTTTCCAGTAACACCTGACCAATCAAGAATATCCCTTATCACCCTATTCATTTTCTGTTTAAACGTTTCTTCCTTGTTTGATTCGTTAAGGAGTAGGCTATATTCGCATCATTTACTGTGGTAAAGTAGAAAACGGAGTAGGACAGATAGATACATTTTACTTCAAACTTTACTTTATTTAACACAGTTTGTGCTTGCTATTAGACTTGGTCAGGTTTTTGTGTAGCCTATAGCGTATTTCATACACGTTGGAGATTTTCATATATATATATAAATATATATACACCTCAATCTCAATTAAATAGCCTACATTTTGAAAAAGATAAAAAATATATACAAATAATATAATCTAATATAGGCTATATAAAAAATATATATAGGCGTGCGTGCGTGTGTAGCCGCCACCCCCAACCACCGCGCCACTGCAAAGTTACACTGCCGTGTTATATTTCATTCTCCCTTCTCTTTCTTTAATATGAAATGCTGTTTGAATTTCCAAGATAGAAACGCTTTCTTGCCCTGGCTCTGTTGTTCTGGCTCCATCTCTACCTCTAGCTCCCGCTGCTCCTCTTCCAACTCCATTGTGACTGATCACGCAAACCGTGCATTTTTTCATTTTCATATTGGGGCGTTCTGAGAAATGCATTGAGTTGCCTTAATTTATTTAGAGAGTAAATAAACCCATGAAACAGAGAGCAAATAAACCCATGAAACAAAGAAGTATCGTTAATGTGATCCATTGATTTCAACAATGTAACTGTATTCTAAATACCAACTATTTAAATTGTAACTGCAACGGAATACAGTTACTCATAATATGTATTCTGAATACGTAATGCAGGTACATGTATTCCGTTACTGCCCAACACTGAACACAACCTATTAAAGCACTAAGACATGGGAACAGTATAGCTAACATTCACATTTGAATATTTATCGCAAGTCGCATCGTCATCGCAATATTAAACAATCGTTATCGCACATCGCAGCTTTTCCTCATATCGTTCAGCCCTAATTTAGAATATTAAAATGTTCTTTACAGTTTTAAGAATGTTTTTTTGGAGAACCAAAAATGGTTCTTCTATAGCATTGCTGCAAAACTCTATTTTTGAACCTTTATTTTTTAGTGTATGATAAAATAAACGAGGTGTGCGTGAGAACTAGGTGTCCTATATAGGCCAGTATGTTCTCACAGGAATCTGCAGTCTGCTTCAATTTGCCAATTAAGAAATGTCCCTTCTGATTTGTCGCCAGCTTATTTATTTTTTCATGTGTCACTTCAAAACTCCTTAATAACCCGCTCTGTTCCTCTTGTGTCTCAGAGGAGATTGACAAAATGAGTAAGAAGATGGAGGAGGTGAGGGATGCAGGTGTGCGTGTGGTGGCAGAGGACTTCCTCACGGACATCAAGGAGTCTGGCAAGGCCCTCCAGGAGCTCATCTCCCTGCACGCCATCTCCCCTTGGGGTGCTGAAGTTAAAGTCGAGGCCCAGGCTGCAACCGCGCCCTCCAAATCCACTGGAGCTCATTCCTCAAAGAGTAGTGGCAAAGTCAAAGAGGAAGAAGGTTAGAGAGATGTATTATTATTTTTGTGTTATTTTGCGTCTTATGAAGCCAGATTTTGCACGAGATTCTATTTTTGTTGATTATTTAATTATTTTTGCAATACATTTAACTACAATAGTATAACATTTTTTCAGATTGAAACAAAACATGGAAATGATTTTGAGTGGGATTTGATGAGTTATTTTAATAAATTATATATATATAATATATTATATATGAAATGTTATATAATAATTTAACACATTTATTTGTTACAAATTATTCTATAGTATATAAAATAAATATTAAATAAAATATATTATTATGTATAATGTATATAATATTATCAACTTTCTTTTAATAATAAAACTTGGGACATTCATTAAATCAAATAAAAAAGGGTTTATTTTGATTTGTAGTTATTGTAGCTTTGTTCTAGGGTTGTTGGAAGCATTTTTTTATTTTCGAATTCCATTTATATACATGCACAAAAGCACTATCAGAAAGATTTTATAAACACATCTGCATGATTTTTAGCTTATAATTCTTTTTGCCGAATAATGCGGTTTATTACTCCTCCAGGTGAAAGCAAATCAAAGAAAATGAAACTGACAGTGAAAGGAGGGGCAGCAGTAGATCCTGCCTCAGGTGAGACTGAGTTTTTTTTCCCCATAACTCATTCAAACAAGAATCAATATACTATATTTGGATATGTATTGATTGTGCAATGCCTTAATCATGATTTAATTGCTCAGGTCTGGAAAACTGTGCTCACGTTCTGGATCAGAATGGGAAGATTTACAGCGCCACACTGGGTCTCGTGGACATTGTTAGAGGGACAAACTCATACTACAAATTACAGCTGCTGGAAGATGATGTCCAGAAACGGTGAGCCTAACCCATTTGTGATTTTATATGGATTACTGTTATAAAAAACATAATTTCATCCCAAACACATCACTGTTTTGTTCATCATTATTCAGCCAATTAAAAAACAAAAACTAATCCATAGTAAATTCATAGTTTCCTAGACTTCATAGTAAGCACTTTGCCAGCAGCATTTTTATCCAACACCTGCTTCAAAACCTTAAAAAGTATTTATTCCCAAAAGGGTGTATCCCCATTTCTCTTATAGAGCTGTGAACTTACAATAAATGTAGGTTCCTCAATGAAAGCTTTTTGTAATGTGCACTTGTTATAAGGGAAATACATTTTTAATTATTTTATTTCAGCATCTGTACCAATTTCCACTTTTCTTGAGCATGCTTGTGTTGCTTTTGCAGATACTGGGTGTTCAGGTCATGGGGTCGAGTCGGCACCACCATTGGGGGAAACAAACTGGACAAGTTTTACGATAAGAACTCGGCTATGGATAATTTTTGCAGCGTTTATGAGGAAAAGACGGGGAATGCCTGGGCCTCAAGCAACTTCACAAAATACCCCAATAAGTTTTACCCTCTCGAGATTGACTACGGACAGGTAAGAACTGGGACAATAGAAGTGTGAGTTTGATTCATTGCCAGAATATCTTTATGAGTATTATTGTTTTAGTAGGGCATGTTAACATGAATTGACGGTCAGAAAGAATGAACTAGATCTTCTCCCTGCTTTCAGTGCAGAACATACGAATGTAATCATGCTATAGTGTTACAGTCCTAATAGTCCATGAGAGATATGGGAAAGAGGCCAAATATATTTTACAAAAGTATTTTTGAGACCAATCTAGAGATTTAAAAAAATTATGAGTAACATCATGAAGCCTCAGTTGATGCCTGGTTCAAAATGGACCAGAACAAAGGTTGTAAAAGAAAAACACTCTAAAACAAAAAAACTGTTTAAACAAACTTAAAAATAATTGATTGTGTTAGTTCTACACATTTCCAAACTTTGATTTCCCATACTGAAAACTTTTTTAGAGAATAGGTATATTTTCCAAGTCAAAACAGACCCAAATATATTATGAGGTCAAAAAAGTTTATTATAATCTACCTTTTTTCACATATATTTACCCAGGACGAGGAGGCTGTAAAGAAGTTGACTGCAAGTGCAGGTGCCAAATCCTATTTGGCCAAACCCATCCAAGACCTCATCCGAATGATCTTTGATGTAGAGAGCATGAAGAAAGCCATGGTTGAATTTGAGGTGTGTTCACTTCCTTTTTTTTTAATAGCGAAATGAAGAAAAGCATGTTTGTGGTAATAGATGCGATTTGTAACTGGGTGTAATTTCTCCTACAGATTGACTTGCAGAAGATGCCTTTGGGAAAACTAAGCAAGCGACAGATCCAAAGTGCCTATTCTCTTCTGAGCGAGGTCCAACAGGTTGGTCTTAGTGAATTTGAAACCATTTTTTTTTTTTTTTTCAGTCTATTCGTAAATAAGTTATTCCCTGGTTTCACAGAACCCTTAAAGGGTTAAATCGTCCCATAATTTACTCACCCTCAAGCCATCCTAGATGTATATGACTTTCTTCTTTCAGCAGAACACATATATAGCATATATTTAAAAATATCCTAGCTCTTCCAAGCTTTATAATGGAAGTGAATTGTACCATTTTTTTTGAAGCCCAAAAAAGACACATCCATCCATCATAAAAGTAATCCATACGGCTCCAGTGGGTTAAACAATGGCCTGAAGCAAAGTTATGTGTGTTTGTAAGAAAAATTTCCATAATTATAACTTTAAGCCTAGTCCCAGATTAAAATGCATATTTTAGCCGTTTTAACTGAAAGCCACTTGCTCTGACGGATCTTAAAATATGTCATTGTTTTGTCCCAAGATGCACACCAGTAATGTTTTTTTTTCCTAGGGCCCGTTTATAAAAGCTACATAAATGTCCTAATTGAACTAAGGCCTAATCCTGGCTTAATCTAAACCCTGTCTGTGAAACCAGTACATCAAATAGAATGAAATATGCAGTCCGTTATTTTAACTTCCTGTTCGCTCTCATTTATTTCTGTAGGCTGTGGCAGATAGCTCTTCAGAAGCACTGATCTTAGACTTGTCCAATCGCTTCTACACACTGATACCTCACGACTTTGGCATGAAGAAACCACCGCTGTTGAGTAACGTGGATTACATACAGGTACGGCTTGGCCAACTATCAAAAAAATTGTCACTGCAGCAGTCTTGTTGTGATGTGTTACTTTAACCTGTTGCATATTCATTATAGCAAAAGGTGCAGATGCTGGACAACCTGTTGGACATCGAGGTGGCCTACAGCCTGCTACGGGGAGGAGTGGAGGACAATAAGAAAGATCCCATTGACATCAACTATGAGAAACTCAAAACCAAAATTGATGTAAAATGTCTTTCATTGCAAGAACAGTGAATTTTCATTTGCTGCTAGCATTATATAAACATGCTGTAATGTTTTATACTGATTTTGTGTTTCTAGGTGGTTGACAAGTCATCAAATGAGGCTGAGCTTATCCTACAATATGTGAAGAACACACACGCTGCTACTCACAACACCTACACACTGGATGTTGAGGAGGTGAGATTAACGCTAGAAAGCCTACTGTACCATTTGATACGCATATTTCTGAGGCCAATGTGATCGTAAATTTAGCTGAAAACCCTGTTTTACACAATCTACTGCATGCCTTCTGTTGTCTGATTAATAGTTTATACTTTTTAACAAGTAAAGCACCTTTAGTATAATTGTAACCGCCCCCCCCCCCCTTTTGATATGAAGTGTTTTTGATTTAAGAAGTTAACATAAGAATAATTTTATATTGTTAGTAATATTTTCAATATAAACACTTACTAGACTGAAGCAGCATCTTAAGTTTACTTGATTATTTTAATAGAAAAATCAAGCTGAAATGTATTATATATGATACATCAGGCTTTTGAGGAACTTTTTTTGTACATCTCTCAATCATTGCATTATGTAGTATGTTTTGCCTCCTACAATAAAAACAAAGCTTTCAGAATGTCCTCTTATTTTATTTTAACACATAGTTGTTGTTTTTTCTCCTTGTTGAGTGTGAGCTCTATATTCTCTTATATTATGCTGTATTAGCCATAAAAGACTGCTGCATCAAATATAATACAAAACAAAACACATGCATACTTTTTTAATGTTTTGCCTGAAAGTTCAAAAAACATCCATTAACTTTTTTTTTTCCATCTGTCAGGCTTTACAGGTTTAACTATTGCAATAATTATTGTTTCATAAATGCACTGTAGAGTACTCCATAGCTGTAAAATAACACCCTATTAACTCTTGACTACTGTGTTTTTGTATCATTAGATCTTTAAGATCGACAGGGAGGGTGAATACCAGCGTTTCCGCCCCTTCAAAGAATTGCCCAACCGGCAGCTGTTGTGGCACGGCTCCCGCACCACCAACTACGCTGGTATCCTGTCTCAGGGTCTACGTATCGCTCCTCCTGAGGCTCCAGTGGTAAGTTTCTGCACCCTCCAGTGCCATTGGCTGCCTCTCTCTGAAAAATGAGTATGCAAAAACCTTCTTATTGACTCAGAGCAGTTTCTTTCTTAATTTATGCATAATTTATGATATTTGTTGTGCTTTAACATAAAAGCACATTTGCAACAAACATTGCATTACTACTGTACTCTACTGTTCTCTCTCTCTCTCTCTCTCTCTCTCTCTCTTTATCTCTATCTCTCTATCTCTATATACATACATACATACATACACGCATACATATACTGATTATGTAATCTTCAATACAGACAGGTTACATGTTTGGCAAAGGTGTTTACTTTGCTGACATGGTGTCGAAGAGTGCAAACTACTGCCACACGTCCCAGGCTGATCCTGTTGGCCTCCTTCTGTTAGGAGAGGTTGCCCTTGGAAACATGTGAGAGATGCTCTTTTTGTCCTAGTATTATTTAAGTCTCATTTTGTAATTATGGTCTTAAAGCTACACTGTGATATTTTCCCCCATCTAGTGGTGAAAAGGTATATGACCATCCAGTGAATATTAGTTTCTGTTCCTCTCAATTCCGATTTCGTTTCAACTCCTACGGTGGCCGATTTAGTCCAAGATTAACATGGCTTCCAGTTCGACCTCGTCCACATTCGACACGGTGCCTGTGGGATATTCTGTGCGCAGTGGGATGGTTGGAACTCAACTGGCCTAATTCTTCGGCTAGAAAGAACTGCAGCTAATCCAGAGTGAACTTTGATGATAGTAATGTTTATTCAGTCATCCAATTGCAAGGCATAATCAGGTTTGCGTGGATATGTACATAAATGTGGTTTCTGTGAGAGAACAAATAAGGATGGTAAATATACATACACAGTTAAGAACTGTATAACTATACTTATAAGTTACATTTGTATAATGTAACCGTAAACCAGAGCTTATTGTACCATATATAGGCGCTAAATGCAGCTGCATTAAAAGGAGCGGAGCTGCCGCTGCTGCTGCTAACAAGCGGTGTCCGGTTACAAAAGTGTGTGCGCCGCTTTAACGTTAGCACTGCAGTGCGCTCTGTATAACAATTGTTAATTTGCCGATCAGACCTGATACATATTTCCATCAACATACATTACAAGCAAATATTTTCTAAAAACGAATAAACATTGTTGATAACAAAATAACTGAATGATTATTCAAATAGGTGAGCATTACGCTATTGTATGTTGACACAAAAATACTTCTGAGGTGACATTAACTGAATTACGCGATGACACTCTGAAACACATCTACAATGACAATAACTATTATTACTTACGGAGTTATTAACGCACAGAAATACCACACAAGGAAAAACAAACTTTTGAGGAACAAACAAGCCAGGAAAACTCCGTATAACTCTGTTACTGGAGCTGCTGAGATGAAAACTCTCTGCACATGCACCAGACAAGTCTGAACAAGTTGACGCGCACATGCGCGAGACAGAGAATTTAAAACCGGTTAAAACGCAAAAGGCGAAGCTTGAATTTACGGGTATGTCCCTCTTTGGCTAATGTACTTTCAAGATGGAGGGGCAACATGGCGACCACCGTTAGATCCCATTACCTTATGTATTTTCAATGGCATATTATAAACTTACGAGAATACTTTATTACTTGAAAGAAGTAAATATACATTAATGAGCACATGTATTTTTGAAAGAACTAAGTGTTTTTAGCTAAGAATAGACTAAAAAAGTTACACAGTGTAGCTTTAAGGTCACTAAAGTTTAACAAATTAATACACTACCGTTGAAAATTTGGGGGATTTAAAAAAACACATTTTTTGAAAGATGTCTCTTATTCTCACCAAGGCTGCATTTATTTAATAAAAAGTACAGTAAAAATAGTATTAATTTTTATTACAGTTTTTATAATATAATTGTTTTCTATTTGAATATATAATTTTATTTATTTATTTCTATGATGCAAAACTGAATTTTCAGCATCAATACTCCAGTCTTTAGTGTCACATGGTCCTTCAGAAATGATTTTAATATGATGATTTACTGCTCAATAAACATTTCTTATTATTATCAATGTTGGAAATTTTGTCCAGGATTCTTTGATGAATAGAAAGTTCAAAAGAACAGCATTTATTTGAAATGGAAATCTTTTCTCACATTACAAATGTCTTTACTCTCAATTTAATGCATTTTTGCTCAAATGTATTAGTTTCTTTCAGTAGTGTTTATCACCACTTGGAAATTAGGAAGCCAAAGGATATTTGCAAAATGAAGCCCTTTTATGATTCATTGATTTCATTGCTGTGCTCTAAAGATCTGATTTTTATTCTACTTTAAAGACATGAACTGAAGAAAGCCTCCCACATTACGAAGTTACCAAAGGGTAAACACAGTGTAAAAGGTAAGGTGGCTCTTCATTTAGAAAGAGATCTTATTTTGTGGTTATTCTGTTTTTTTGCTTCTGACAAAAAAGGTTTTTAACATGCATTTGCTGTCTGAAGGTTTGGGAAGAACTGCTCCGGACCCAAGAGCTACTGTATCTCTGAATGGAGTGGACATTCCCCTGGGCAAAGGCACCAACACAAACATTGATGACACAAGTCTGCTCTACAACGAGTATCCTTCAGTTTTCTGCATTATTTGCCTCCTTGCTGTCTTTCATCTGTTGTTTTACATAAATGTGCATCTGAAATATATTTATCGAATTGTCTATTTTACACAAAGTGCAAATAGCCCATATTTTGTCTGCAGATGCCATTTACACTAACTCCGCCCACCATTGTCTGATTGAGCCAGACAAAATTATAAAATAAATCCTGCTAATAACATAGTGTAGGCGGATGGCGCATGCTTTTGACGTGAGTTTGGATCCGCCTTTTTCCAAACTCATTCTTCTCCGTTTTCAAATCAGCTTGACGAGGAGTTCTTTAAAAATAATAATTAGGAAAATACTTGAGAAGTGGAAATTAAAGTGCTTATTTAATAGCAGGAATAAAGTGTTTAATGGATAGTGTTAGGAGTAGGTGTACGGTAGGTAATTTCCCAATAAAGCAGCATCCATTTATAATTTTAATAAATATAATCATATACACTGAATATCTTAGGGATAAAACACGGCTAGCTGTGCATTAAACTACTTTAATGCATAGTTAGCCGTGGATTATCCCGCTTACACAAGGGTCATTTGCCAGCATTGACAACTTAAAGCTGTTATTGATGTTTGCAGCGCAATATTTGACCAGAAGGGTAAAATTGATGATTATTTTCGTAAGTTACAGCTCGTTAGATCTAACATTCTGCCTGCTTTGAATCAGACACAGAGATAAAGTAGTGCGTACGATTACATTTAATGAATTATAGTATTTATTTGAATTAATTATTGAGAGAGAGAGAGAGAGAGAGAGAGAGAGAGATGCATACCTGTGTCTGTTCAGCGTTTCTCTCTATTAACAACGAAGCTGTGAGTTTAATCACTTCAAAATAGCGATGTTACCCCCTCATTGCTGAGAAATATAATGTAGCGATTCAGTAGCAAAGCTATTTTAATACTGAAAGTCTCGTTGATAGCAAGTTTTTGAGCTCCTGAATGTTTGTGTGTGCGGTGTGCGCAGTATCGAGAATAGAGTATTCAGACAGACCATGGTATTTGTTAAAATTGTAAGTTGTTATTGCATACTGTTTTATAATATACTACTACAATACACTAGTTAGTTGCAAACGATATTTGCCTCAATGTGTACTACGTATAAATAGCATCTGATCTTAAATCAATTTGCACTTAGTGTAAAGAAAATACTGCTATTTCCGCTTAGTGTAAATAGCATATATCGCTATTAGCCACTGCCTGCATTTATAACTACACATTCATCATCCTTCACTGTGTTTCCCTTGACTCAAGCTTCCCTTCAGGTACATTGTGTATGATATTGCTCAGGTTAACCTGAAATACATGCTGAAGGTTCGCTTCAACTATCAAACCTCTCTCTGGTGAGGCAGCGGGTGAGATCTGTCCACGTGGACAGGCTTTTGGACGCCACTGAAGCCCACAGCTACAGCTTTAGCACCAAGACCAAGCAGCATATATGGGTTGACAAAGTTAAATCCGTTCTCTAGCGCTTTGGAAGCACATTCCCAGTTGCTCTAGTTAGTTTGGAGTAAATTAAGTGGCTATATCTAAATCTTCATTTGCAATCACAAATTGTATCACTGCATTGTTGCAAATGTTGCAGGCTTTGGTATATATTCACAGACATGATTGACTCTGGAGATCTTTCTTGTAAGCTACCAACAATAATGGGTAGACAGTCTTCCATTGTTTCATAGACTTTTTCTTTGTTTTAATAGTTTTTGCTAAACCTGGAATCAGGTTAACTGTAACGCATCTAATGTTTTTGGTTATCTTCTCAATCTAAAAAAAAAACGAAAATGTACAGTTTTAGAAAAAAGTGTTGTAAGCTAGGATATAACCTGTCGTGAGTTGAGTAACCTTTTACTACAAATCCCAATGTATGGACAAATATTTTGTATGTTAAATGTGTACTGTCCCGATTTTGCTTTTCAGTTTTCTGTCCCATGCGAAAACATACTTTGGCCAACTAAAATGGCGATATAAAGCTAAGATCAATTGCTGCTGCTGTACTCACACACCTGGAATATTTTTTAGTTTTTTTGGTAAATTACAATTTTTGTGGATAAGAAGCTGTTTGCGTCCTGACAAACCTCTTTGCTTCATAAATAAAACGGGTTTTGGCTTATTTTGTTTGAAGCTCATTTATTTGTGTCAAATCCTTCCATAATAAAAAGAAAAGAATAAATAAAAGCATGTTTTACAGGGTTTAATATAATTGATTTTTAACTAAAATGTACCAGACTATTAACACTGTTTCTGTACATTATAATTACAATTGCTTAGTATTTGCATACACAGCATCTGTTCTGACTAAATCTTTATGAAAAGTTATTTTGTGTTTACTACAAAACTACAGCATGTTGGTGGATATCTGATTTGCATTAGATCTATTATAGTAATCTACTTAATTGTATTACAGCTTTTGGTCCTGTTGGAAGTCCCTCATGGTTACACTGCAAGAACTGTGGTCAATTTTTATAAGTTTAGTCCAAGACAACCAAACAAAAAAAGCACCATGGTAATGTTTTTTGTGTGTTGTTTTTAAGTTTACCTGTGATTACCAAGATCTTGCAACAAATACCACAAATAAACTATGGCAGTGCTTCTTAGCCTTTTTGACTTGAAGGCCCTTCATATAAGCTATCTGCTATGTTCTGCTGTAATTTTGATAAACTGCTTGTTTTTAAACTACTTTTAACAGGAACTGAGAGTGCAAATAATACATAGCCTATTTTGTGATTCCATGAGTTTCAAGAACTGTATATTCTTTTGGAAAGATATAGTAATACAGGTCATAAATGTATGACAATTTTTAAATAAAAGTCTAACTTTAATCATTTATGTCCGCTGAACTATGGAAAATGTTCCTAATGCCTAGTCCTACGGGGATCGGATTCAGAAAATAAACCTTTTCAAACATGTTTCATAAGAATTATATGAAAATAAGTAACTTAAAAGTCCTAATGTATCTTAAGATTCTCATTTTTCTATACATGCAGCTGAAATCTTTAATGTTTTGATAGTTTTGTGAGCGCAAACTGTGGAGTGTTTGTTTGAACTGCCCTCTCTGTCCCACAATGCATCCCGGCACTCGGCCTTTGAAAAACCGGCGCGGCTAATTCAAGATGGCGGAGCTCGAGCAGCTGTTAGACGAGAGTGAGTAAAAATGAACTCCTCATTAAACCTTCATAACTCTCCTGCCGAGCATGTGACCACTTTAAAATCGCGTTATAACTCATTTTACTCGCCATACATTTCAAGTGTTTTTCAATGTTATGAGTGCTGCTAAAATAGACGCAAAGTTATTAGCGCTGAGGCTAACGAGCTAACAGTTAGCTTTCAAAGGCTACTACTATAAATAAATAGCATACCTGAAGAGATTTTTCCCTTAAAACCCCGTTATAATCATTTATTTTTTAATCAAAGCTAACCTTATGGACGGAAGTAGTAGCGTGGTGGTTACAGTACGGGCAGAGTTTAACTTTACATACATTTATAGGCTCGTAACTCGATGACAGCTGCTGGGTTTTGTTGTTCTTGTCAGTGTCAGTCTGTTTGTGTAGTAAAACACTCTCCATATGATAAACAAACACGTTTCATATGTTCACAGCCCTCTAATTATGTTAAAATACGCTCTCTGTATGATGCAGTACTTGTGTTTGGATTTTATCTGGTTCATCAAAATAGTTCTCAATGTATTTTTTTGTTGTTTCACTATCATGTAAACATGCTTTGTTTTTATTGCATTAGGGTGGATGGTGATGTGATTCCTCAGCTGTGCTCTTAAAGTGTTGTTATTGCTATTAATGTTAAATTATTACTGTTAGCATTTGCAATATAAAGTGATTGCATATTGAGCTAGAGCAGTGATAAATGACACATTGTTATTTAGTCAGTACTATAAGCAGCTTATGGTTACAAATTTTGATAACCATGGTTGGTGATCTTATATATATATATATATATATATATATATATATATATATATATATATATATATATATATATATATATATATATATATATATATATATATATATATATAATGTATGTATTAACCAGAAACCACAAGCTGTGTCTTTTATCACTGCTCTGTTTCAGTATGCAATCACTGTAGAGAAAGAGAGAGAGAAAGAAAAGTGATTGCACAAATATTTATACATGATTGCACTTTTATTAAGAAGTTGGGCTTCTATTTTTCAACTTTATTAGCTTTGAGGTGTAAAATAAATAAAAACTTAATCTAGTACTTTATCCTGGGTCTGTTGCATGGTTTATTTGTAAGACTTATTTCATCATATGTTGAAAATTGTATGCGTAGAAATATAACTCTGTGCTCTTTTATCTTCAGGCTCTTCAGCTAAAGCTCTTGTAAGTTTAAGAGGTACGTCAGTCTTTTGCTTCTGACACAAATACATTGCAATGCGCATTGTCACATATTGCCTCTTTACATCCCCTCCACAGCTGAGTCATTTT